>NC_041002.1:17417864-17717864 GCF_004193775.1 Glycine soja | reverse complement strand
TAAATAATCTGTAAAAACTACGAATGGCATATAGAAAAATATCCAGAAGCTTTTCCCTCTTTCTCTCGAGTCCCTCTCTTCTTCTCTTCTTCTCTAAGTTCTTCCCTGAGCTCGCGTTCTCCTTCGCTGCGAGTTCCTAAAGCTTTCTCAAGGTCTCGCATATCGCGGAGGTTCCCTAGTCCGCGAAAGCTAGGTATCATTGGTGCTTTCATTGAGCACGCGGTCACAAGTATGGCGGAAGGTACTAGATCGAAAGCTCTATCCTCGAAAGCTAGGTATCATTGGTGCTTTCATTGAGGCGAAGATGGAAACCTTATTGGAACATTTAGTGCATCTCGAAGCAAACCAATATAATCCACAGCAAGCACAACCTGAGGCGACTTCATTTCCGGCATCAAGATCACACACAACACCATATTGGATGAAGCTCGATGTGCCGAGATTCGATGGTTCTGATGCCATAGGCTGGATCTTCAAGATAACGCAGTTCTTCGAATATCACACAACACCAGATCATGAAAGACTCATGATCACACTATTCTATATGGAAGGTCAGGCATTAGCATGGTTTCAATGGATGCACCAAAATGGCCAGTTATCATCTTGGCCGGCATTTCTTCATGCTCTTCATTCACGATTCACATCAACAACATACGAAGATCCAATAGGATTACTATGCAAATTCCAGCAGCGAACCACGGTAAATAACTACCCCTCTGAATTTGAAGCCTTAGCAAATCGAATTATTGGATTACCTTCTTCAATGGCCTTGAGTTGCTTCATCTCGGGCCTTACACCGACGATTCACCGAGAGGTCGAAGTATTGCAACCAGTCTCGATGAGTCAAGCAGTGGCATACGCCAAGTTGCACGAGGAAAAACAAAATGGCGTGCGAAAGACATTTCGACCTTCAATAGGAGCTTCCTTAAGCTCCCTGCAACCACAACTACCTACGTCATCCTCCAATCCTCAATTGTTACCAACACCGGCGCGCACGACTTCTTTCAATGTTCCTTTCAAACGTCTCACTCTGGAGGAACTAGCAATACGACGAGAGAAGGGACTGTGTTTCCAATGTGACAAAAAGTACTCAAGAGGACATAAGTGCTCCTCTTCCCTTTTCCTACTCATTGTTGAAGATAATGACACGGCGTCGGAGTCTCACGAGCAACAGCTGACATTGTCGAAACTCGTGCCAGATCCACCACCAGCACAACTGAGCTTTAATGCGTTGTCAGGATAGGTGGTACCGGAAACATTATGCATGCAGGGATACATACGCGGGCAACCTGTGAGTATATTGATAGATGGAGGTAGCAAGCACAATTTCGTGCATCACAGGGTAGTTATGACATTAGGGCTCACCACCAGTACGACCTCTCCATTAAGGGTCACAGTTGGCAATGGCAAGGAGCTTCAGTGCCAACAAACTTGTTCCAACGTCGAGGTAACTATTCAACAGCACCCCTTCGTTATAGACTTCCATGTTTTACCTATCTGTGGTGCTGACTTGGTCTTGGGAGTGCAATGGTTGAAAACGTTGGGGCCGGTGTTGACGAATTACACCACGCTGACAATGAAATTTATGGTTGCCGGCCACCTTGTGGAGTTACATGGCGAGCATGAACAAGCCCTGAAATCCATATCCTCTTCATAGTTACGTCACATTATACACACTGATGGAACCAGTATAATGTTCCACATTCGATTAGAGCCACACTCACCCCCACAGCAGGAGATTATTCCAATACCTCAGGAGATCGAGGAGTTGATTGACCGATATTCACAGTTATTCCAACCATTAGTGGATCTTCCACCCTCGAGGGCCACTGATCACGCCATTAACATTCTACCCGAAGCAGCATCGGTAAATGTGAGGCCATATAGATACCCCTATTATCAGAAAAAGGAAATCGAAGATCAGATAAGCTCTATGCTGGACAAGGGATTCATACGAACCAGTGCCAGTCCATTTTCATCTCCAGTGCTGCTAGTGAAGAAGAAGGACGGGTCATGGCAGTTTTGTGTTGATTACAGAGCCCTCAACACCATAAGGATACGCGATAGATTTCCTATACCAACCATAGATGAGTTGCTAGACGAATTAGGCGGAGCACGGTGGTTCTCCAAGCTGGATTTGATGCAAGGATACCACCAAATTCTGATGAAGGAAGAAGATATCAACAAAACCGCATTCCAAACGCATCAAGGGCATTACGAGTTTAGAGTAATGCCCTTTGGACTGTGTAACGCACCATCTACGTTCCAAGCGACCATGAACCAGCTTTTTCAGCCCTTCCTGCGCAAGTTCATTATCGTCTTCTTCGATGATGTGCTCGTCTATAGCAAAACGATGACAGACCACCCGGTTCACCTGGAAAACGCGTTCCAACTCTTGATCTCAGGGAAATTTTCTTTGAAATGTACAAAATGTACTTTTTCTCAGAAACAACTCGAGTATTTGGGGCACATAGTCTCCGGCAGGGGCGTAGCACCAGTACCAGAAAAGTTGTATGCGATTCGGGAATGGCCTCTACCGCAAACAGTCAAGGCATTAAGAAGCTTTCTGGGTTTGGTGGGTTTTTACAAAAGGTTTATTAAAGGCTACGCTCAGATTGTAGTGCCTCTCTCCCAGTTACTGTGCAAGGGTCAGTTCCGGTGGTCGGAGTTGGCTACTGAAGCATTCAACACCTTAAAGGAAGCAGTCTCCACTGCACCAGTTGTTGCGCTGCCCAACTTAACATCCCATTTGTGGTGGAGATGGATGCGTCTGGCACCGTTGTCGGGGCGGTTCTCTCTCAGGCAGGCAATCCCATCGCGTTCTTCAGTAAGGATTTTTGCCCCAAACTGCTCAAAGCACAGCAGAAGATGAAACAGACTACGGATACATGAAGAAGACCTCAAGAGTTCAATATCGGGGACTGGGTTTTGGTCAAACTCAGACCACACCGCCAAATCTCGGCTTCTCAAACATCGTACTTAAAGCTGACAAAGAGGTACTATGGTGGAGAGGTTGGGCAAGGTTGCGTATCGTCTAAAGCTTCCCGACCACAGTCGCATTCATCCTGTCTTCCATGTCTCATTACTCAAGGCCTTTGTGGGAGATCCCGAGATGGCAAATGCGGATCCTTTACCTACCATGGTTAGTGACGAACCAGCAGCAGCTGCCTTGACAATCATTGACTCCAAGCTAGTTCCTTCCGAAGCTGGTCCCAGACGAATGGTGTTGGTGCAGTGGGAAGGCTTATCCCTCGAAGACGCCTCGTGGGAAGATTGGCAACAGCTCAAGGAACGCCACAACCTTGAGGACAAGGTTTTGTCTAAAGAACGGGGGGATAATATGAACATGGAAGACGAAGCCAGGCAGCACAGATGCTCGAGGAGAGTGAAGCAGTTACCCAAGCACTGGGATGTTTACCAGTTAGAATGAGTGGGTCTGGGTAAAAGCTGATCATAAGATCCTTAGGCGTGAAGGGTAGTTAGAGGTTGGTTAGTTAGTTAGGGTTTATTAACAGCAACTAACCACTTGCGGTTAGATATGGTTCCTCGAGCATATAAATAAGTTGTAAAAACTACGAATGGCATATAGAAAAATATCCAGAAGCTTCTGCCTCTTTCTCTCGAGTCCCTCTCTTCTTCTCTTCTTCTCTAAGTTCTTCCCTGAACTCGCGTTCTCCTTCTCTGCGAGTTCCTCAAGCTTTCTCAAGGTCTCGCATATCGCGGAGGTTCCCTAGCCCTCGAAAGCTAGGTATCAGTTGCACATGTCAAGGATTCTGAAGCAGTGATGCAAAGAGCAATAAATGGCCACAGGTTATTTTTCCTATCTTGGTTTACTACAATGCTTTCTAAACTTTCTAGAATTGTTATGGCTAAAGCAAAGAAAGCAAAAGCATCATCAGGTACAAATGGAATTAAATTTTCCTCATGCGTCTGCAATTTATCACTTTCAAATTTTATAGCATCTATAATTAGATTATTTGTTGTGGTGGTTACTAAATTTTGTACCTATTGTATTACTTGTAGTGCTTTCACAGGCTATGAAAAAGGGAAAAGAGCTAGGTTTTGATATTGTATTATGTGATACATCTAGCGTAAGTACAGAAATTTTACCTAGTTGTTTTGTCTTTTATTTACCTACCTACATATTATTAGCATTGGGTTCATGTTATGTTTTCAGGTTTACATACTATACTTGTTTTTGTATCCACCACCAGTTTAATGGCTTAAAAATGTTTTATTGTTCTTATCTTCCATTTTGATTTTCTGACAATTTTCGGAGGATTAAACTTCTAGACTTCTAGGTGGGAGTTGATGAATCATTATAATGTGGATGCTATTTTGCTTTTGTCTGTTTTTGTCCAGATGGTGTTAATGTTTTATATGAATACACCTTCCTTGTTCTCTATTGACACCTCTGTATTTGGGGACTTTTTTCTTACCTGGTTGTAGTACAATACATTAGACTATCTTTTGTTGCTGTATATGAAATTATGAATTTATTCCATAAGTGAACTACATCTATGCCCTGCATATTCCATTTTTTCTTCGGTCAAATACCAAAGCGTAGGGCTTTGGGACATACTTATTTTTCTTCCCAAAAATGGAGTCTTTTATCACTAGTGGTTCGGATATAGACTTCTGATATAGACCTCTTGATTTTCTTTCATTTGTTTAATTATCAATAGTAGCTATTTGGTTCACTCAATTAAGAAAAGAATCTTAACAAGTTAATTTCCCATTCTTTAAAACTCAGTACGTATGAGTTTTGCTTTTATTTTGTTAACATAGAAATCTATATTAATATTTAAGACAAATAATATTTTCAATCCTGGTGAAGGAGAAACGGGTGTACTGGTGTACTACAAAACAATAGAAATAAAAAAAATTAAAGAATTTTTAACAAGTTAAGCAATAAACAATGGTAACAATAAAAATTACTACTAAAAATAAATGTACAAGAAAAAGAGTTTACGTAATTTTTATTCACGGTAAAAAATTTGTATTGTTAATTAATTAAGTACATGTCAATTTTAAACCTAACTACATGCATCTAGATCTTGTAAAATAAAGTTATTTAAAAAATATTTTTAGATTGATTTCTTGTATAACCAATTTTTAAAACAACCGATATGCAAACATATACTCTATATTACAAAAAATATCACCACTACATACACCAATTTTCTAATAATCTAAGTAATTACAGTATAGTATATCATATGTAATGATTTATTTCATTGATTCTGAAAATTATTTCTAGCTATATTGAAAAATTGTTTTTAAATGTATCTTGCTTTAATAGTTAGTTTACAGCTTCCTGCACTAAGATTGAAGTTTAAATTTTAAATTACTATCTTTATAGGTGCATCTTTGAAGAAAATTGAAGAAGGAATGGGCATCATTGTGCGATTTGTTATTGGTAGAAGGTTATGTTCCTACTTTTAAACTTGTTGGGGTTAGGGTTTGTCAACTGGAGCATTGCTTATAGATTACATACACTTTTGCAGTGAAAATCATGGAGACCGTCAAGATAAAGACATTGATCGTGAGAATAGGCTGACTAATGACTTCCTAATTCTCGTATGTTCAGTTAATTTAAGGATCTTTTTTTATCTATTCAATCTTCATGTGCTTTGAAACTTATTATCTTATAGAACTGCAAATTTAACAGGACATTCTAGGTATATCATTTGGCATTCGCTTTTCTATGAAAATTCTAGTGAATCGTCTTATATTATATGCATGCTATACTCTGTACATTTGTGAACACTAGGATTTTTCATTGGTGACCCAACAGATCGTGTATAGACAAGATCATCACTTAAATCTCAAGGACACACAACATTGATTTTAGAGGTAGAACCCAAACATATTGATGATACAATGCAAGACAACATCTGGGTAAAAGCTATGCAAGAGGAACTTGATCAATTCCCAAAGAATGATGTTTGGAAGTTGATAAAGCTACCAAAACGACAGAAAGTTGTTGGAGCAAAATGGGTCTTCCGTAACAAACTAGATCAAAATGGTGAGGTTTGTAAATCATGCAGGTTTTGATGATGTCAAAAAGAATTTGTCTTGAAATTCAAATTCAAAAGTCATGACCCTTCAAAATATAATTGTGTAATCGATGATTACCAAAAACCTGTAATCGATTACCAGTGAAAAATTTCAGAAAAATCTTTTTGAAAAGACATATCTCTTCAAATCATTTTGAAAAGGCATGAAGGGCCTATATATATGCGTGTCTGACTTCAAAAAGCAAGAGAGATATTCCAAGAATACTTCATTGTCAAATGTTCTGTCAACAACTCTTGGGCAAACACTTGCAAATCTATTGAGAGTTCATCCAGGAACTTCGAATTGTATTATCCACTCTAAAGGAGAGAAATCTTTCTATTCTTCTCAGAAAGTCAATTGTAATCAGGAGATTGGTTGTCTCTTGAATTGTGAGTTTCCTGAACACAAGGGAAAGGGATTCCTTGGGTGTTCAGAAGTTGTAGAAAGGATTTTTATAAACATAGTGGAAAATTTAAAGTGGGTTGCTTGGGGACTGGACGTAGGCACAGGGTGTGGCCGAACAAGTATAAATCGAGTTTACATTTCTCTCTTCCCTTATCTCATTTATGTTATTGCAATCAATTTTTCCTTGCACGTTTTGTTGGACAAGTGGCCTCAGATATCTTAAGAAGGGGGGGTGAATTAAGATATTACAAATTATTTCGCCAATTAAAAGTTCTATTTAACTTTCTATTCAAGTTATAAATTCCCTTAATAATGAATTTCTTAAATATTGATTCAAATAGAACAATTTGAATATGAACATAAAACAATAATAAATAAAGGAGTTTAAGGGAAGAGAAAGTGCAAACTCAGATTTATACTGGTTCGGCCACACCCTTGTGCCTACGTCCAGTCCCCAAGCAACCCGCTTGAGAGTTCCACTATCTTGTAAATTCCTTTTACAAGTTCTAAACACATAAGGACAATCCTTCCTTTGTGTTTAGAATTCTTTCACAACAAGAGACCCTCGGTCTCTTAATCCCTTTTCAGAATAAAGAAGAAGAGAAGAAGAAATCTCTCTTGGAAGAGATAGATTCAACAATTTGAGCGCTCAAATAATTCCTTATTGAATCACAAGTGTATTGGCCAAGGAATTTGTAAGAGGATAAAACTATTTTTCTTTTTAAGAGGATAAGACCTTTTTGTTCTTGAAAACTCTTGTTAAATTCGTGTCTCAAGTCACATATATATAAGCCTTTGATGGCCATTTAAGAAACAGATAAAAAGATGTGACTGTTGAGAATGTTTTCTGAAAAACTCCTCTGGTAATCGATTACAGTATGTGTGTAATCGATTACAAGCTTTAAAATTTGAATTAAAACGTTCAGAAACTGCTGGTAATCGATTACCATATATGTGTAATCGATTACACAGTGCAAATTTTGAATTCAAATTTTAATAGCTCTTGTAAATCAGTTTTGGCCACTGGTAATCGATTACATCCTCTGGTAATCGATTACCAAAGAGTAAATCTCTTGAAAAATACTTTTTTAACTTAAATTTCTTGGCCAAACCTTTTGCTACTTCAATTGGAATTCCCTTCCTATTTAATGTAATCTTCCTAAGACTCTAGAGACTGTCTTGATCATCCATCTTGAATATCTTTGATTTCTTTGTCTTGAATTAAACTTTGAGAAACATGTAATCCTTTGGCATCATCAAAACATTCAGCTTGATCCTTTGTCTACACGTTTAAAAGAACATTGTTAAATTGATTGTTTCTTGTTCTTCTTCTATATTCTGAGCCTATCAATTTAAAAGGGGGGGGGGGGTTAAAAGTTTGTTAGTGAGAATTTTGAAACTTAATTCACCCCTCCCCTCTTAAGTTATTGAGGCCACTTGTCCAACAAGGTTGTGAGAAACAAGGCAAGGTTAGTTGCTAAAGGGTACTCACAACAAGAAGGTATAGATTACAAAAAAAAATGCACCTATGGCTTGTCTAAAGGCAATATGAATCATACTTTCATTTACAATTGATAGCAATATGAAGCTATATCAAATGGATGTAAAAAGTGCATTCCTAAATGGCTTAATCCAAGAGGAATTTTATGTTGAACTACTTCTAGGATCTAAGAGTGACACCTTTCCTCGTGATGTTTTTAAACTTAACAAAACCCTATATGGACTCAAGCAAGCTCCTAGAACATGGTATGAAAAACTGAGTTCTTATCTTTTATAAATGGCTTTGAACGAGGAAAAGTAGACATAATTTTATTCTGTAAAAATTCTGACTCACAATTTTTATTGGTACAAGTATATGTGGACGATATTATTTTTGGTGCTACTAATGAAATGCTCTGTAAAGAATTTTCTAAACTAGTGTGAACAAAATTTGAAATGAGCATGATGGGAGAGTTAAAATTCTTCCTAGGACTGATTCATTTTCAATCCAAAGCATATTTATAATCATGAAAATCAAAAATAGGATTGAAAGAAAAGATAAACATTCACACAGAATTGAAATACTAAATCAGAACTCAAATTCAGCCTTGTTGGAGTGGATCCTTGGATTGATTGAGTATTTAGCCTTCCATGATCATCATCAATGGAAGAGCAACAAAATTTGTGCAAGAAGAAGGAAAAACAAAAGTGAAAAGAGGGAGAAGAATGAAGAACGGCTAAGAGAAAAAGAGAAAACAAAAGTTTGATCCTAAAACTTGCACAACAAGTTTCTAAATTCGCAGCCCAATTATTCAAGTGCAGAAGTTCTGACTTCTAAGCCTAAATTGACCTTTGAAATGGTAGAGTCAGCCCAATCTTATTTCTGACAAAATTTTGTTAGACAAATGGCCTCAGTTATCTTAAGAAGGGGGGGTTGAATTAAGATAACAAGAACTATCCCCCAATTTAAAATTTCGCTCTCTCTTTTTAGATTAACAATGCACCCTTAACATGAATTACTCAAAAGACAATTCAGAATAAACTTCTTTAAAGGCAAAAGATAAATAGCAATAAATAAAAGAAGTTTAAGGGAAGAGAGAAATGCAAACTTGATTTATACTGGTTCGGTCACTTCCTGTGCCTACGTCCAGTCCTCAAGCAACCCACTTGAGATTTTCCACTCTCTTTGTAAAATCCTTTACAAAGTCTGAATCACACAGGGACAACCCTTCCCTTGTGTTCAGGAATCCTTTACAACAAGAGACCCTCGGTCTCTTAACCCCTTTTCATAAGTAAAAAGAAAAGAAGAAGAAATCTCTCTTGAAAGAGACAGATTGTACAATGAAGATCAATCACAATTCCTTATTTGAATATGCAAGTGTTTGACCAAGGAATCTTTGAGAGGATAAGACATTTCAATTTAGAAAAACTCTCTTAATCTTTTGAGAGGATAAAACTTTTTGGGCAATCAAAAGCTCTCTCTTAATTCGTGTTTCCAAGTCACATATAAATAAACCTTTGATGGCCATTCATAAACCATTTGAATAGATGTGACTCTTGAAAGTTATTTTCTGAAAATCTCCTCTGGTAATCGATTACAATATTTGTGTAATCGATTACAGGCTTTAATATTTGAATTAAAACGTTTATTAACTGCTGGTAATCGATTACCAATATGGTGTAATCGATTACACAGTCTAAAATTTGAATTCAAATATTTAGTAGCTGTTGTAAACCATTTTTGGCCACTGGTAATCGATTACATCCTCTGGTAATCGATTACCAGAGAGTAAATCTCTTGAAAAACACTTTTTAACTCAAATTACTTGGCCAAACCTTTTGCTAAATCAATTAGGAATTCCCTTCCTAAAATACTAGTGATCATCTTGATGTTGTGGCTTGTATTCTTGAATCATTTGCATCATTTGCATTAAATCATCATGATCATCATCAAAACATCAAAGTCATTTGCTTCTACAAATTTAACCTTTTTTTCTTACCTTTCTAGGGACTACTAACATGCTTCATCTGGAGTTTTGTAGTGTCCTATAGGCCCTGCACAGGGAAGATAGGTCAAGTACGCACAAAATCAGAAGATAAGTAACAATTCTCAATTAACCTCATTCATTTGCCTAAGAGCAAAAATGAGTTAAGGTGGGAAAATAGGATTCAAGGAGAGGTCAAATAAGCTAAGAAGAATAGAAAAATATTAAACTACAAATGCTCAATCAAATTCCCCCACACTTTATCTTTTGCACTCCTGAGCAAAACTAGAAGAAAGACTAAGAGAAAGAATTAAAAAAGATTATCATAACTAAAAGAAAGGTATGAAAAGGGCACACATATTTTTCAATGGATCCTAACGATGCACAAAAATGAGAGAGATGGAAAATGGAAGAATGGTATCAAGGTAACAAACAATTCATGAACACATGATCACAAAATGCAAAGTGGACAAGTAGTCAAGTCAAAATTAAGAATGTACCATGGTGATAGAAATCTCTCCAAGACCAACACTCAACCTTACCAAATGTGTATGGGTTTGTGTTTACACTCAAGCACCATATGTAACTAGCACATCCAAATTTTGACAAGACTTTATCCATTCAACTTGAACTACACATGCATCAAAAGATCAAAAGGACTTTTATTGGTTTGTAATGTTTGGCTTAGGTAAGGGTGGATACGAGAAGGATATTTAGGCTAAAAATAAAGGAAAATAAGGGCAATGGGGAGTATGCCAACAAGTAAAAAGAGGGTTAGAAACAAAGAAATAAAATGGAGAACAATAAAATTAAAATCAAAAGAACTTACAAGAATGAAAATGAACTACAACACTTTTTTCGATTTTTTTCTTCTTTTCTTTGTAGATTTTTTTCTTTATGAACCTTTTCTTTTTATATTATTATTATTTTCTTTTTTTTCTTTTGTATTCTTCTTTTTTTTTTTCTCTTCAACAAGTCACAAGAAAATGAAATGACAAAAATAAAGAAACTTTCATAAAAACATAGTACAAATCCCCCACACTGGTTTAAAACCCACTCCCAAAACAATTCCAAGGCCTCTTCTCTCACTAAAGTTTAGGACAACATGGTTTTCCACTTTTTTTCTTGTACTGAGCTACAAAATAAAAAAAAAGGTTAAAGGCTCAAAGAAAGTGATAATGAATATCAATGCAAGGTAGGCTTATTTGGCTAAAAGAAAGAAGGCCTAAATCATCTCAATCAATGTATGTGCAACAACGAATGACAAGATAGGCAAGGCAAAACCTAGAGTAATCTAGCACAAAGAGGAAATTAGACATGAAAGGGCATGAATGGAATAATGCAATCCATCCACAAAATCCCAAAAAACTTACAAGGCATAATTCTATCACACATGATCCACCTTCAATTTTTTCCAAGCCTACCTATCACTTCCACAATTGCAACCATGGTTCACATCAAGCATGAAACCTATCAACAAAAAAAGATACATCTCTCACAATTTATACAAGTTAAAATTCTATGGAAAACATGAAAAAGTGTCTAAATTCAACAAAAACATTAGAAAACAACAACTGGAAAAATCTTTATTTATTTTTTTTATTTTCTGTATGTAAAAATAGTAAAACAGTAAAATAACAAAACAAAAAAAATTTAGCAAGACAAAAAATAGGAAACAGAAAATAGAACATACAAATACATATGCAAAAATAGACAAAACAAAATACAGCTAAGCAAAAATAGACACAAAAACTAAAATAGAATACAAAAACATATAACAACAACCGAAACAGTAAAAACAAAAAACATAAAACAGATTTTTTTAAACCCTCCCCCCACACTTGAAATAGACATTGTCCTCAATGTTAGCATGCAATCAAAGGTAAACAAAGAGAACATATAAAAGAAAAAGAGAAGGAAACTCCTCAAGTGTCATTCAAGGCACATTATCACATAAAATTGACAAGACCAAAGAGTGGTCCGTCACAAATTCCTCCTCTACTTGGGGGCTCTTATGAAAAAGCTTGAGTTGGTGATCGTTCACTTTGAAGACTTTGTCGGTAACTTCACTTTTAATCTCGATTGCACCATGGGGAAAAACATTAGTAGTAACAAAAGGGCCATCTCATCTAGATCGAAGTTTACCATAAATAAGCTTGAGGCGAGAGTTAAACAAGAACACTTTTTGATCAATATGGAACTCCTTCCTATGAATCATAGAATTATGAAATCTCTTCACTCTCTCCTTGTAAATCTTGGAGTTCCCATAGGCTTCTAAGCGGATCTCCTTAAGTTCTTGGAATTGAATTTTCCTTTCCATACCTGCTTCATCAAATGCCATGTTGCAACCCTTCACTGCCCAATAAGCACGGTGCTCAATCTCCACCAGAAGGTGGCATACCTTACCAAAAACCACCCTATACGGAGACATCCCCAAAGGTGTTTGGTAAATAGTCCTATGGGCTCATAGAGCATCCTCAAATAGCTTGCTCCAATCCTTCTTGTTGGGCTGCACTACCTTTTGTGACACTTGCTTGATCTCTCTATTAAAAACCTTCGCTTGCCCATTAGTTTAGGGATCATAAGTTGTAGCAACTCTATGCACAACCCCACACTTCTGGAGTAGGGATGACAATGACCTGTTACAGAAGTGGCTCCCCTATTCACTAATAATGGCTCTAGGCACACCAAACTTGCAAAAAATGTTAAATCTCACAAAATTCACAACAACTTTAGAATCATTAGTTCTGGTGGCCTTAGCTTCAACCCATCTAGAAACATAATCAACAACAAGCAAGATATATGAAAAAATATGAGAAATAGGAAATGGACCCATAAAATCAATACCCTAAACATAAAAATCTCACAAAATATTGGGCTGTTGGGGCATCTCATGCCTGAAAAAGATGATGAAGCTCACAAACCAAGAGGGGGTGAATTGGTTTTTAAATCAAACAGACTTTTAAAAACCAAAGTAAAAAACTTCTTTTTTAGGGATCATATCATAAACTTTTGATAAACCAATATTTAATCAATCACTCTTTACACAAAATCTTTTGTTAAAGCTCTTTCCTTAAAAACATATCTTCTTCAATCTTCAGTAAATTGATCAAGACCAGAATGAGCAAGAAAGATAAGATCAAGAGAAAATGTACTCCAATTTTTATACTGGTTCACTCTCTATCTCTAGAGAACTTAATTCAGTTATCTAATCCAACTCGAATTAGATTTTCACTATGCATATAGAATTCTTACGAGCAATCTCAGTTCCTACCCTAGAAAAAAGAGACTAAGGTACTGAACCCTAAGGTCCTTTGTGAATAAAAGCCTAAGAGAAACCTACCCTTAGCCCAAGCTAGGAAAACTTATTCTAGCATGCCTTCAGAAATTCATGCATATACTAACAATGTACACGAAAAACAAAGTCAAAGAAAGACACAACCTAATCAATCATACACAAGATCTTTGCTTCAATGAATGAGTGCCTTCTTGAACTCAAGATGAATGCACAACTCACTTTTCACAGTGAGATTTTCATAAACAAAGTTTAGAAGTTGAGTCACACGGTATCTAAGCACTTTATCTTCTCTCTCTTTATCACTTACTTCTGCTCGCACTTTTCATACTATTTTTGCACTTTGAAGTGAGCAAAGGTGGTTATTTATAGAGAAAATAGTTTATAACCACCTGTAATCGATTAAATACATAATGTAACCGATTATCTCAATGAAGTAACCGATTAAATTGTTCTTCCCAAAAATTGGAAAACATTCAAGAATAATGGATTCGATTATATACTTGATGTAATCGATTAAAGTGTTCTTCCAAAAAATTGGAAAACTTTCAAGAATAATGGATTCGATTATATACTTGATGTAATCGATTAAAGTGTTCTTAATCACTTCTAAAACACTTTTAAGAGAGAAGTAATTGATTATGATCACCTGGTAATCGATTAAAGCAGAGACTCTTGAAAAACCAATCATTGTCTCAAAAAGAACTGTGTAATTGATTACGATTAGCTTGTAATTGATTAAACCGATACGAGAAACCTCTCTACAAGCTACAAACACTTGTGTAATCGATAACGATCATGCTTGTAATCGATTAAAATAAAGAGTTTTACAAACTGAAGAAATTATAGACTTTCTTCTTACTCCTACATGATGATGCATGATGCTCATATGAAAGGATAGAGAATAAGATGCAACACACAATACAACAATCAATACAAATGCCACTCAAGAGAGTTGGACATGTAAAAGACAAAACTTCTTCAAGCATCAAGGCTTAGTCTTCATGTTGCTCCCCTATCTCTAACAATCTCCCCCTTTTTGGCTTTGATGATGCAAAACTTGAATTTCTATTTGAGTGCATTTGGAGAGTCTTGAGAGTATAGACTTTTCTTAGATAAACCTGAAAGATTCTAAACACTAAGAGAAGTATTAATCCACATCATCATCATCATTAAGTAGAGTTATATATGAGTGAGTGTATGCAATGTATGTATGTAGACGCTAATGCACCTTTTCTCCCCTACATATTACTAATGCAATACACAATGCTAATGCAATATTTCTCCCCCTTTTGGCATAACAAGGCCAAAAAGGTCACAAATGTTAATAGCATAAAAAGATCAACATATAATGTGAAAAGGGAAAATACCATAGCATTTCATTCATTAAAGAACAATACATAGAAACATTAAACTATCATTAGAAACCTTAACTTCTTAATCAAAGACACACAAACATTCAAAAAATATAAGCAACTGAACTAAGCACCTAAAAACATAACTAAGCTTCATCCTCATCGGGGTTTAGGAGGTTGCTAAGGGTCAGCCTAGTATCTATGTTTTCCAGCCGGGTAGTTATGTTCTCCAGCGAATTGTGAACTTCAACTAAGTGCTATTGACGGAGGTGAAGCATAGCGTCCATCTTCTGAATCATGAGTGACTCAAAAGGACTCATTGATGTGCATGCTCTTATGGAGCTTCAGCTTCAACATCTTCATCCATTTGTTCCAAGTTTCCAGCTGCTGGCTCTCCAGCCATTATCTACTCATGGTTAGCAAACCTCATTCCAAGCTTCTTGAGATGCCTTTCGGTAATCTCACTAGATGCTTTTGTAAAATCCACTATCTCATTAGAGGCATTGACATTGAAGTAGTCAATGAATCTTGAGGCAAGCACGACATAAAGAAATTTGTAGTCCATTAATCGACGACTCTTTAACATGATGTCTTTTATCAAAAGTACCCAATTCATCTTGACACCTAATTTCAGACCATAAACAATTTGCAGATCATAGTCTGTTACCTAAGCGTGAATACTTGACCTCAGAGTGAGAATGTAGGTAATGAGGTAGACTAACATTTTGTCCTGTGCAGTCAGGCCGCCTACTCCTCAGACTCCACCCATGTCCAGACCGACTACTTCCTTCCACACTTCAGTGCCAGTTACCATTTCTACTCCATTAACAGTAGAGAAGAGATTACCTTCAAGGTCAGTGCGTGCATAGGTGTAGAAAACCTTGACTAGTTCCGAACAGAATGTTGCTTTCATATCCAACAGTTTAGACAAACCTAGTGCTTCCATTAGATTAGGAAAATTGAACCCTTGCTTAGAGAACCATTCCAAGTCTAGATACTTGGGTATCCTCACGTTCTTCACAACATAGATCATCTTGTAATTGTTCTTCTTGTTTTTTCTAGTGAACCATGTATCCAACTTGTTAAGAGTAGCCTCAGAGCATTCACTTTGCTTCGTTTTGGAAGTTTTGGCTTCTGGTTGGCTGAGGTGGATGGAGGGAGTAAATGCAGAAATAAAGGTGGTAGATGAGGTAAAGATGAAGAGATGTAACGGATTACACACAATAGACACACAAGTAATTGATCAAAATAACATAGTAATCGATTAAATTGACCCTCGTTTTGACTAAAAACCAAAAGTTGATATAAGTAATCGATTAGTATGCAATTGTAATCGATTAAATATGCCAGAAAGACTCCCCTTGAGGCCATTGTAATCGATTAAAACGTAATGTAATCGATTAAAACAGAACAAAACTCCATAAAAGACTTTTACGCTAAGGCATGTAATCGATTAATCAGTAACAGTAATCAATTAAAACAGACAATTTTAAACCATAACACCACAAACACATAAATGTTAATCAATTCAAGCACAAGGTAATCAATTAAAACAAACAATTTTCAAAACTGATAACACACAAAAAAGTAATGGTAATCAATTAAATCAAGGGATAATCGATTAAACATAACATTTTGAAAACAGATAACTCACATAAACACGTAGCAATTGATTAACACGAATGTGTAATCGATTAAAATAGGAAAAAATGAAATAATCAAAGTAAACATGTATTTTTCATAGAACAATTAAATATACAAAAACATATCAACATACTAAGACAATTTAAAGTGAAATTAATAGATGTAGAGAGCAATTTAGAGCGAGCTACATGCACTAAGCATAATATCATTCAATACTACACCCATCTAGAATGGCTAGTTCATTCCTAATAAAGAAGAACCTATCTCTAGCAAGTGGTTTAGTGAAGATATCAACTAGTTGATGCTCACTATCAATAAACTCAATGTTGCAATCACCCTTTGAAACATGATCTATTAGAAAATGATGTCTTATCTTTATATGTTTGTTTATAGAATGCATGACAAGATTATTAGTTAGATTGATTGCACTTGTGTTGTCACATTTTAAAGGAATGTGATCAACGATTACTCCAAAGTCTTCAAGATGTTGTTTCATCCAGAGACTTTGAGCACAATAGCTTCTAACTGAAATATATTTAGCTTCTGTGGTGGATTGTGCTACACAAGCTTGTTTCTTGTAATTCCAAGATACAAGAGAGTGATAACAACTGCCAAATTGTTCAAAAACAAATCTACTAGGGAATTCTGTAGCATAGGATTAACCTAGGTCAAACTCAGATATATGATTCAATATGGTCCCTACATTCATTCACTCATTATTAGGAAGGGGGAGTTTTGTCAAACAATTTGTAAGCAACTCTAAAAGAATGCGAAAACACACAAAACAAAATTGAAGAAAGAACACATAACAAGAACAGAACACAATTCAAGATTAAAAGCATCAATCCAATTCACCAATCCAATGCATACATAATTATCATAATCAAGATTAAAAGAATCAAAATCAGTTAGTCTAATGCCTCTGTTCAAGATCTAGCAGGAAAAATAAGTTAGTGTCATGCTTCTCTTCCATATCAAGAACATAAAAATCAGCAGGAAAAATAAGTTCACCAACCCGAACCAACACATCCTCTATGAAACCTGTGGGGTGAGCAACACTTCTATTTGCCAATTGAATCACCACACTCGTAGGTTGCAAAGGTCCAAGAGATAAAGAATTGAAAATGGACAGAGGCATGACACTAACTGATGCTCCTAGATCTAGCATGGCATTCTCAAATTTGTTGTTCCCAATAATGCAATGTATACAGAAAGTACTTGGGTCCTTACATTTCTCAAGAATGTAAGGAACAGATTTACCTATCAATGCTGACACATTTCTGCCCATGCTAATCCTTTCATTGCCCTTGAGCCTCCTTTTGTGGGTGCACAACTCCTTTAGAAACTTGGCATATCTTGGAATTTGCTTAATGGCATCTAGCAGAGGTATGTTCACCTCTACTTTCCTAAAGGTCTCCAAGATCTTGAACAGAGGCATGACACTAACTGATTCACCAATTCCCCAAACTAATGGACAGAGGCATGATACTAACTGATGCTCCTAGATCTAGCATGGCATTCTTAAATTTGTTGTTCCCAATAATGCAAGGTATATAGAAAGTACCTGGGTCCTTACATTTCTCAGAAATGTGAGGAACAAATTTACCTATCAATGTTGACACATTTATGCCCATGCTAATCCTTTCATTGCCCTTGAGCCTCCTTTTTTGGGTGCACAACTCCTTTAGAAACTTGACATATCTTGGAATTTGCTTGATGGCATCTAGCAGAGGTATGTTCACCTCTACTTTCCTGAAGGTCTCCAAGATCTCCTTATCCACTTCTTCCATCTTTTTGTTTGGAATTGCTCTAGGTGGAAATGGAAGAGGGATAGGAGGCTGCTGCAAGTCAGAACTACTAGAAGAAGGTCCACCTGCATGAAAATTTTTGTTAGCTCCCTCTTGATCAAGAAGCTTTCTCTTTTGTACAGCTAGCTCATCCTCTTTTTCAGGTGTAGAGTGAAGCTTGGCAGGTTCGAGTGCAGATGCTGTTACTCTTGGAGACACTTCAATTTGCTTGCCAGACCTCAAGGTGATGGCACTCACATTTTTCGGATTCTGCACCGTTTGTGAAGGCAATTTGTCAGAATTTTGGGACTAAGCTTGGTTCAACTGAGTAGCCATCTACCCCATCTGATTTGTCAGACTCTGAATGGAGGCTCTTGTCTCTTGCTGAAATTGCATATTCTGGATGGTCATTTGCCTCACTAACTCCTCTAAGGAAGGTTGAGAAGGGGCCTCAGTTGCTTGTTGTCTTTGCTGTTGTTGCTGCTGCTGCTGCATTGGAGGAGGAACATATGGCTTGTTTGGACCAGCGACATTCTGGAAGGGAGGGACAGGCTGTTGTTGCTGTGGAGGATTTGCCCATCTCAGATTTGGATGATTCCTCTAAACTGGATTGTATCTGTTGCTTGAAAGATCATAATTATTCTGCTGTTGTTGGTTTTACTTCTGAGGGGGTCTATTATAAATGTTTGCAGCATAGGCTTCAGGTTGCTCATTCACTCCAGATTGCTGCAAAGAAGGACATAGATCTGTATGGTGATCAGCAGAAGAACATAGACCACAGACTCTTGCAACAGTAACAGGTGCAGATGCAAATTTCTGATTTATGGCAAGCTGAGTTACTAGGTTGACCAAGGCATCAAGTTTTTCCTCAAGCTTCTTATTTTCAACAGATGAAGATGAATCCGTGGCCACATCATGGACTCCTCTAAGGATAATAGCATCATTTCTTGCACTGAATTGTTGGGAGTTGGAAGCCATCTTCTCAATCAGATTCCTAACCTCAACAGGAGTCATATCACCAAGAGCTCCACCACTGGCAGCATCAATCATACTCCTCTCCATGTTGCTAAGTCCTTCATAGAAATATTGCAGAAGAAGTTGCTCAGAAATCTGGTGGTGAGGACAGCTTGCACACAATTTCTTGAATCTTTCCCAGTACTCATACAAGCTCTCTCCACTAAGTTGCCTGATGCTTGAAATGTCTTTTCTTATGGCAGTGGTCCTAGATGTAGGGAACAATTTCTCCAACAACACTCTCTTAAGTGTAGAAGCAAAGCTTCATGGTGAATCAAAGGTGATTCAAAGGTGTTTTGATGATAACAAAAGATGATGACAAAGGTGATGACAAAAAGCTCAAAGATCAATCAAAGAACAACTCAAGTGAATCAAAGATCAATCAAAGAACAACTCAAGTGAATCAAGAACAATTCAAGAGTTCAAGATAAAATCAAGAAGAATTCAAGATCTCAAGAATCAAGATCAAGATTCAAGAATCAAGAGAAGGCTTAATCAAGATAAGTATAAAAAGTTTTTCTCAAAAAATGAGTAGCACATGATTTTTCTCAAAACATGTTTACCAAAGAGTTTTTACTCTCTGGTAATCGATTACCAGATTGTTGTAATCGATTACCAGTAGCAAAATGTTTTTTGAAAAAGTTTTCAAATTGAATTTGCAACGTTCCAAATAATTTCAAAAAGCTTTAATCGATTACAATGTTTTGGTAATCGATTACCAGTGCCTTTGAACGTTGAAATTCAAATTCAAATGTGAAGAGTCACATCCTTTCACATAAAAGCTTTGTGTAATCGATTACACTTATTTGGTAATCGATTACTAGTGACTATTTCTGAATAAATCAAAAGATGTAACTCTTCAAAAAGGTTTTGACTTTTTCAAATTGGTTTTAAGTTTTTCTAAAAGTTATAAATCTTCTAAATGGTCTTCTTGACCAGACATGAAGAGTCTATAAAAGCAAGGCTTAGTTTTGCATTTTGAATCATTCATTCTATCAATCAATCTTTTCCAATTCATTCTTTACACAAGCAAGTTTTCCACATTGATTTCTGAGTCTCTTTCAACTTCTTCTTCTTCTTCCTTTTGCCAAAAGCTTTCCAAAGTTTTTTGGTTTTTCTAAAACTTGAAAACTTGTGCTATTCATCTTTTTCATTCTCTTCTCCCTTTGCCAAAAAGAATTCGCCAAGGACTAACCGCCTGAATTCTTTTTGTGTCTCTCTTCTCCCTTTTCCTAAAGAACAAAGGACTAACCGCCTGAATTCTTTTGTGTCTCCCTTCTCCCTTGTCAAAGAATTCAAAACGACACAGTCTGAGAATTCTTTTGATTCTTCCTTTTCCCTAATACAAAAGTGGTCAAAGGACTAACCGCCTGAGAATTCTTTTGTATCCCCATTCACAAAGTATCAAAGGTTTAACCGCCTGAGATGTTTGTCTTAACACATTGGAGGGTACATCCTTTGTGGTACAAGTAGAGGGTACATCTACTTGGGTTGTTGACTGAGAACAAGAGAGGGTACATCTCTTGTGGATCAGTTCTAGTGGAGGGTACATCCACTAGGTTCAAAGAGAACAAGGGAGGGTACATCCCTTGTGGATCTTTGCTTGTAAATGGATTTTTACAAGGTTGAAAGAAATCTCAAGGACCGCAGGTCGCTTGGGGATTGGATGTAGGCACGGGTTGTTGCCCAACAAGTATAAAAACTCTTGTGTGTTTGTTTCCTTCTTCCCTACTCTTTTACTTTCCACTGTGCATTTAATTTCTGCTTTTACTTTCTGTTGAGTTTCTCTTCTACTCCTCATTCTCTTAACAATTTAGTAAAAGCCTTAGAAGAGTAATTTTTTAATTAGTAAAGGTTTAGGAATAATTAATTCAACCCCCCCCTTCTTAATTATTCTGAGGCCACTCGATCCAACATTAAGGTCATCCCAGCTGGTAATGGACTTGGGAGCAAGGTAGTATAACCAATCTTTCGCCACTTCCTCCAGAGAATGAGTAAACGCCTTTAGAAAGATATGATCTACCAGGACATCAGGGGGTTTCATGGTGGAACAGACAATATGGAACTCCTTAAGATGCTTATGAGGATCTTCACCTGCAAGACCATGAAACTTGGGCAGCAAATGTATTAGTCCAGTCTTGAGAACATATAGAACATCCTTATCAGGATATTGAATGCACAAGCTTTCATAAGTGAAGTCAGGTGCAACCATCTCCCTAAGAGTCCTGTCACGAGGTGGAGATTGAGCCATGTTCTCAGTATGAGAATTAGCAGCCGAATGCTCAAAATCAGAATGTTCAGAATCACCAGCAACAGAATGCTCAAAATGCACAGAATGCTCAAAATGCTCAAAATGATCAGGATGCACACTATGCATAACTAATCTATGAAAGGTTCTATCTATTTCAGGATCAAAGGGTTGTAAATCACCTGGATTGCCCCTAGTCATGCACTATATGCAGCAAATCATGTATTTCTCAAACAAGCACCAGGGGTAAAAAGCTGGGGTAAAACTACAACTATACTCAAAAGATATCCAAATGAGTTGAAAATTTGTGAACAACACCCTAAAATCATGAAAAGATAGCACAAAAATTTTCAAACAAAAATTCAAAGTCTAACTATGAAAACTGCCTAAGAAAAGTATAGAAAAATAGGACAATAATACTTAAAAAATAAAAAAAAAACTTAGTAAATAGTTGATTTCTTAAGCGTTGAGAAACTGCAACCTGCACTAGCGGGTTGGGACTGCATGGGAAATTTTTTTTCACCCCAAATTCATATATAATAATAGTCATTCTGATAACTGGAGCAAAAGTTATGGCTGTTTTGAGTTTTGCTAAAAACAAGTTCCCAAATTTTTTGTATCTCTCAAATTCAGCCACACCAAGTGCTTCTGGTATTTTTCACATAAAATATGGATCAAAAGAAACTACCACACAAAAAAATCAGCCAAAAATAACAACTCTAGCTATCAAAACAAAATTCGCCAATTAATTAGAAAAATCTAACACTGTTCATAGCATTATTCACAACACTTTTCACCTCTGAACAAGGGGGAACCACGAAATTTCACCCCTCAACAGGGGACACCTCTAAACACTGCAAATTAATCACATAACATAGATTTTATAAAAACACACAGAAACAAACACAAAGACATAAAAACATAATTATGAACCTTTGGACCACTACTCCCTAGCAATGGCGCCAAATTTGATCGGAGCCGAACCCAAATCAAATAAACATTAAAATGAAGTATCTAGGAAGTGATCCTAGGTCGTCTCCTAGTGAGCAATGATCAAACAAAATGGGGGGGTTGTTTGTTTTTGTAATTTAAATAGCAAGCAAACTTGAATTAAAAAAAAAAATAGTAGAACTAAAACATGTTGTTTCCCCTTGATTCAAAAGCAAGTTTCTTATCCTAGGTTACGAGAATTTATCCATAATCAGTTCAACCACTTAATCCAACCCGAAATTAATTTACTAAGCGAAAATTAACACAAGGCTGTCATTATGTGATTAAGCAACACATACACCAATTAATCCCTCTCACTTGTCCATTAAGCATGAACGTTAATTAAGCACATAGTCAATTAATCAAGCATTAAGCATGCATGGATTAATATCAGCAACAAATACAGAATAATTTGTGAAGGGGAAAAACTGATCAGAATATAATATTAATAACAAAACCATAAAAGGAGCTATGCTTAATCCTCAAGAGAAAACAACACTAGAGATTCAGCCTTCCATTAACAGCAGAAATGAAACACAGCAACTGGAAACTAATTGCAACACAGAAACGAAAATGAATCTACAAACAGAAACCGAAAATGAAATTGCAATTGGAAACGAAATGCAGAAAATGAACTGAAATTAGAAGACATAAATGAAAAAGAAAGTGGCATTAAAAGCAGAAAACGAAACTGGAATTTGAAGCAGAAAATAAAAATGGAGTTGCTACGTGAACAGTACCATGCGCGTGAACAGTAACATCGAAAATTGAAAATGAAACCCTACAATACCTCCCTGCATGAACAGTAACCGAACCACTACTAAAAACCTAGCAGTTGGGCTCACTAAAGGTCACTAGGCCCCAAAGCTTACAAATCTGATTTTTGGGTCCAATAAGGTCTGGTGGCCCAATTACAAAAATACAGCTAAAAAACAAAGTAAAATAAAACTGGACGACAAATAAAATTGTCTGCTCTCTTCAAGTCCAAGCCGGTTCAGCCCAATTCTGGATCCAAACCCAATTGCTTATAATTCTCCTGAAATTAAATTAAAACACAAAATTAGTCAAGTAGGCCCAAATGATAAAACTGCATAATTAATTTGATAATTAAGGATAATCAGTAATTAAAATGGTGACAGAAAGGGGTAAGAAATAGGAGAAAATAATGACACATCAATAGCTCCCATGGAGGCAGGACATATTCTTTTAGGAAGGCCATGTCAATTTGATAGGAAGATCATTTACAATGGCCTAACTAATGGAATTACCCTCACCCATCTTGGCACTAAATTTGTGTTGCATCCTCAAACACCTTCACAGGTGGCCAAAGATCAACTAACTATGAAAGGTAAGAGGGATAAGGAAGAAAAACTAGAAAAACAAGGATAGTAAGGCCTTGTCTTTAAAGGCCAAGGGGAAGGAAAAAGAGGAGAAGGATTCCTCCAAGAAGATTATTAAGAAGGAAAATCATTTTGCAACAAAAGGTGATATCAAAAGGGCACTCCTTCTTAAACAATCTTTCTACCTTCTGCTATCAAGGGAAACATCCCTTAGCACCGTCATACCTCTTAAGCTTGAGGATATTCCTCAAGTAAAGGAGATGTTGGATGAGGGTTTGGTTCGCAAGAGCTTAAATCCTTGTGCTTTGTTGGTGCCTAAAATAGGTATTATTAGGCACCAAATCCCTATGATAGGTGGTATAATGAATGTGTTGAGTGGTGCAACAATCTTTTGTCAAATCACTCATGCACCCAACATCTTCATGATTTGTGTACATAGGGACTCATTAGGTAGATTTGTTCTTATTTTTTGTTTCAATGCAAACCTAGGTGCTCATGTGGGACACCATAGGTTTGTCGTAATTTTTGGTAGGAATAATCAACATGAAAATAATGAAAAAGGTATGTTTTATTCCATTACTTTCCTTAACTTTTTGTATAGTGATCAAGGGCTTCCCATGGACCCTAAGAGAATTAAGGTAATTCCTGAGTGGCCTACTCCACCAAGTATAAGGGAAATTTGGGACTTCAATATCTTAACAAACTTTTACAAAAGGTTTGTCCCCTATTTTTCTATACTTTTAGCACCACTCATTGAGTTGGTGAGGAACTATATTCTCTCATGGGAAGATGGTCAGGAAAGGGGTTTTCAGTCCTTACCGTACTCTAACATACCCAACATCACTAATACATATGTTTTTATTCTTTTTTCAGGTGTTGAGGAAAGAATCCATGAGTTTCAAGAACCTTAGGATTTGAGTTCAAATCCTTTTCAAGGGGGAGGGAATGATGCAATCCTACCCCCCCCCAAGGGAATTGGATAGAAGACTCCAAGAAGATTGGGCCAAAGATGCAAGAGAAGACCCTAGGGTTCTCATGAGCCATAGGGTAGATTTCGGGCACATGGGCTAAGTATGATCCCATTTATCTTTGTACATATTAGATTAAGGTTTCATTAATTTTGGGCCTTGTATTTGGGGCTCCATAATGTAGGTAGGGTACCCTAGAAATGTAGGATTTTCCAGCCCTTGTATTTTAGGGCACCTAGCTAGTTTTTGTATTAGGGGTAGTTTTGTAATTTCACATGCATTAAGTTAATATTTGATGTGTGTGTTGAGAAATAAATTTAATTGAATTGGGAGAAGTCAAATCGAATTAAATTTTAGAGGGGGAGGTGAGCATTTGCTTGCTACACCTCATTGCCACATTATATAGTCACACTTTGTGCATGTCCTTCATGCTTTACATGCCTCATGACACCTAAGCACACTTAGTGGAGAATCTTGGATTATTGGGCTGAACCATATCTGAAATTCACTAATCATAATTAGTGAAATTTTGGCTCCAAAATTTGGCTCCACAAATTCAATTTCAAATTCAAGTGAAATTTGAATAGAAATTCAAATTTCCCTCCAATTTTGTGTGACACTTAGGCTATAAATAGAGGCTATGTGTGTGCATTTTTCCAACTTTGATCATTTGAAAAATTAAACTTCAGATTTCATAGCTCTTTTAGAGCACAAAATTTCATGCTCTTCTCTTTCTCTCCCTTCATTCATCTTTTTCTTCCTCCAAGCTCTTATCCATGGGCTCCTATGGTGGTGAGCTTCTTCTAGACTCATCGTCTCCTTGAAGTGGCATCTCCTCTCTCTCTTCCTTCACCATTCCACTGCCATTCATGTTCCAAGAAGCAAAGGAATCCATTGATGAAGAATATCCTAGGACTACAAGCTCCAATGGAGCTTACAACATGTGGTATCAAGAGCATCTTCATCTAGGTGATGTTCTTTTGCTTCCTCTATCTTTTTGTTCGGTGAATTCTCTTTAATTCCCTGTTCTTCATCTTATTCTCCATGTATAGCCTCCATTTTATTGTGGTTTGGTGTTGTTTAAAGTAGATTAAAAAATATAAACCGATTAAATCTTAGATCTACACTTGTTTTTGGATTTCTATGGTTCAAATTTTGTAGATCTACTCTTGAATCATGTTTTTGTGTTGATTTTAGGTTCTATCATTTTTCATTCATAATATTCTTGTGCTGAACCTTAGATCTAAATTTTCTTCCAAAGCATTGATTAGAAAAAAGAAACACAAAAATCTAAGCGTAAATCACTTAATCCATGTTGTCTTAGAGTCATGTTTAGTCATAATAATTGTCACATTATGTTCTAAGTTTGTGTTGAATATTGATTTTGTTGATTGAATTCTAGATACATTTTTTTGTGTATTCTTGTCATTCTTAGCCTATCTTTTGAATTTTGAGTCTAATTCATGCATGTTATTTAGTTCATAACATGTTCTAAATCAAATCCTAGAAGTAGTCTTGTTGTTGAACTCTTTTTTTTTGTTTTCTAAGTTTCCTACATGATTCCTACATCAAGAACATTACCAGGACAATTGTTATTTCTATTCTATAAATAAACCCAACTGGATACAGGAGTCGACCATGTACAATTATCATGAGAAAGGAAGAGCTCCTGATCTTGAAAGTATATTGGCAGACTTCATGACATATCAAGCTAGCTCTAAAGGTGATTTCTATTCAATGCAACAACAGGGAACTCAGTTTGAAAGGGACTATTCTTTTGCAGATTATCAATGGGAGTCAGAATGGAAACCTTATTATCACAATGAAGCAAAAGGATTGTTTAATCTGGATGACTTGTTAATGCAATTCAAAGATACAGTAGATTCAATGCAACAAGCATTTAAAAGAATTGAGACTCAAATTGGTAAGTTGGTGGATGGCGTGACTAAAGTTGTGGTCAAAAGAGAAGAAGAGTATCCAGAGATTGAAACTCATCAAGAAAGCATTCTTCAAGTTAACACAATCCATCATCAATTGATCACCAAAGATGAAAAGGATGAAGTCTCCATTATTCCAGAATATCCCTACATGGCAACTACTGGATATGTTGTAGGCAAAGATAAAGGTCGATTGGAACTTAGTGTAGAGGAGCAGAAAATCTCCTTTGACCTCTTTGAAGCAATGAAACACCCAGATATGGGTGATGCCTGTTTTGCAGAAGAAGAGGTGGAGCAGGAGATAGCATTATCAGCTTCAACCATGGTACTACAGTTCCCTTTGGAAGAAGAACCTAATTGTGTGACAGACTGCCTAGTTTGTGATGAAGAACTTGATGATCCACAAGACAACTCTGTTGGTCATGTAGTTTTTGAAGAATTGGAAAAAATTAGACCAAAAGAAAAGCCCAAAGTAGAACTGAAGACTCTTCCAGCGCAATTAAAGTATGTATTCTAGGAGGATAATGAGACTAAACCTGTTATAATTAGCAGCTCCTTGTAGAAGGAAGAAGAGGATCAATTGTTGCAGATTCTAAAACGTTGTAAGGCGGTTATTGGTTAGCACATCTTTGATTTAAAAGGAATCAGTCCATCATATTGTATGCACAAGATCAATTTGGAAGCTGATTACAAGCTCGTGAGACAACCTAAGAGAAGATTGAATCCTATAATGAAAGAAAAAGTAAGAAAAGAAGTGCTCAAGTTACTAGAGGCAGGGCTCATCTATCCAATTTCAGAAAGCTCATGGGTTAGTCCTGTTCAAGTTGTTCCAAAAAAGGGAGGCATGACAGTGGTAAAAAATGATAGAGATGAGATAATTCCTACAAGAACAGTCACCAGATGGAGAATGTGTATTGATTATAGGAAGCTCAATGAAGCCACAAGGAAAGACCATTATCCACTTCCCTTCATGGATCAAATGCTTGAGAGACTTGCAGTGCAATCTTTCTACTATTTCTTGGACGGATACTCGGGCTACAATCAGATTGCAGTAGATCTTCAGGACCAAGAAAAGACAGCTTTCACATGCCCCTTCAGTGTATTTGCTTATCGATGCATGCCATTTGGTTTATGTAATGCCCCAGCTGCTTTCCAAAGATGTATGATGGCAATTTTTGCTGACATGGTGGAGAAATGTATTGAAGTCTTTATGGACGATTTTTCAGTCTTTGGTGCATCTTTTGGAAATTGTCTAGCAAATTTAGAGAAAGTGTTATAGTGCTGTGAAGAATCTAATTTGGTGCTCAACTAGGAGAAATGTCACTTTATGGTTCAAGAAGGTATCGTACTGGGACACAAGATCTCTAGAAGAGGAATTGAGGTGGATAAAGCAAAACTAGATGTTATTGATAAACTTCCACCTCCAGTTAATGTGAAACCCCTAAGTAATCTGCTGAACAAGGATGTTGTGTTTTGTTTTTAATGAAGAATGTTTAGAAGCCTTTAACACCCTCAAAGTCAAGTTGGTTTCTGCTCCTGTAATTACAGCACCAGACTGGGGACAAGAATTTGAATTGATGTGTGATGCAAGTGATTATGCAGTAGGTGCTGTGCAGGGGCAGCGGAAGGGCAGAATGTTTGATACCATCTATTATGCTAGCAAAGTTTTGAATGATGCTCAGATTAACTATGCCACCACTGAGAAAGAATTGTTGGCAATTGTTTTTGCACTTGAGAAATTTCGATCTTATCTGGTGGGATCAAAGATAGTGATTTACATTGATCACGCAATAATTAAATATTTGTTGCGCAAAGATGATTCCAAGCCACGATTGATCAGATGGATACTGCTGCTTCAAAAATTTGATTTAGTCGTCAAGGACAAGAAAGGTTCTGAAAATGTGGTAGCAAACCACCTATCCAGATTGGTGAATGAAGATGTCACTTCAAAGGAGGCTGAAATAAAAGATAAATTTCCTGATGAATCTTTGTTTTTGATTGCAGGGAGACCCTTGTTTGTTGATATGGCTAATTTCAAGGCAGCAGGTGTCATTCCCAAAGACCTCAATTGGCAGCAGAGAAAGAAATTCTTCTATGATACCCGACATTATGTTTGGGATGATCCACACTTGTTCAAAGTAGGTGCAGATAATCTTCTTCAAAGATGTGTGACAAGTGAGGAGGCCAAGGGCATATTGTGGCATTATCACAATTCACCATGTGGCAGGCATTATGGCGGAGACAAAACAACAACTAAGGTTTTACAGTTAGGATTTTTCTGGCCAACACTTTTTAAAAACGCCCATCACCATGTCTTAAAGTGTGACCAATGTCAAAGAATGGGTGGAATTTCCCGAAGGAATGAGATGCCTCTGCAAAACATTATGGAAGTTGAAGTTTTTGATTGTTGGGGTATTGATTTCATGGGTCCATTTCCTTCATCAGCAGGAAATGAATATATTTTGGTAGTTGTTGATTACATGTCAAAATGGGTGCAAGCTATGGCCACTTCAAGAAATGATGCTAAGACTATGGTGAAATTTATCAAGAAGAATATTCTTGCTCGATTTGGGGCACCTTGAATCTTAATTAGTGATGGTGGTTCGCATTTTTGTAATACTCAACTTCAAAAGGTGTTGAGTCAATATCATGTGAATCATAGAATGGCATCCCGCTACCACCCTCTAACTAATGGGAAAGTCGAAGTATCTAACAGAGAATTAAAGAAAATACCAGAAAAAACAGTGGCGTCAACCAAAAAAGATTGGTCAGCCAAATTGGAAGATGCATTGTGGGCTTACAGAATTGCATACAAAACTCCAATTGGTTTGTCTCCTTTTCAATTGGTGTATGGAAAATCATGTCATTTACCAGTTGAAATGGAACACAAGGCATATTGGGCTCTGAAATTTCTGAACTTTGATGAGAAAGCATTCAAGGAGCAAAGAAAGATCCAATTGTTGGAGCTAGAAGAAATGCGATTAACAGCTTATGAATCTTCAAGACTTTACAAAGAAAAAGTCAAGACCTATCATGACAAAAAACTGTTGAAGAAAAACTTCAAACCGGGACAACAAGTACTACTTTTTAATTCAAGATTGAAATTATTTCCCGGTAAGCTGAAATCCAAATGGTTTGGACCCTTTGTTATCAAGAAAGTTCGATATTATGGTGCAATAGAGCTATACGACCCACAATCTTAGAATCCTGACAGAACATGGGTAGTAAATGGCCAGAGGTTGAAACTGTACCATGGTGAAGAATTCACAAGGGCACATAGCACTGTACATTTGATCACACATTGAGGTAAAAGCGTCAAGCTAATGACGTTAAAGAAGCGCTTCCTGTGAGGCAACCCAGTTTTAATTTTTGTTATTTTTGTTTTCCATGCATTATATCATGTGGAACTTGCTTTATAATCAGTACATTGGAGTATATTAGCTTGTTTTTGAATGATAGATATAAGGGTTTCAATTTCTTGAGGAAGGGACTGAAAAATAACTAAGAAATTTTTTTTTCTGAAAAATAGTCCTTTCGCTAAGCGCAAGCCTCGCGCTAAGCGCATCTTTGGTCATGCGCTAAGTTGAGAGTCTCTAGCGCTTAGCGCTCAACCCTTGCATCTCAGGCTGATTTGTTCCGCTAAGTTGGCCAAGGCTGAGCAAAGCCGATTTCAATTCGATCTGATTTCGGCTAAGCGCTACTCGTGGTAGCTAAGCTCAATTCTTTGCGGCCTAAACTGGGTTTCATCGAGCTAAGTGCCACTTATGCCAGCTAAGCCCAAATCCTTACGGCAATGTCAGCGTTAAGCGAACCCTTTTCCGCTAAGCGCATGCTCCTCTGTACTCAAGATGCATCATTTTAGCTAAGTTGGCCAAGAGCCCGACTTAGCGAGAGTTGCAGGTTTTTTGACCTGCAGAATTTGCCAAGCGTCGCTTCGGTGCGCTAAGCCCAACTTTTTGTTAAAAAAAAATTGATTTTGAATTTCAAATGTGGGCTAAGCATGTAGATCCGCTAAGCGAGCCTCTTTGAGAAACCAAACGTCTCTCTGGCTCGCTTAGTGCGGTAGTCCGCTAAGCGAGACGCTCGAAAATTGCTTAAGTGAGTGTAACGTCAGTTACATTCACATTTGCCAAAATTTTCAGAATTTCCTGCATTCTCTCTCGCACCCAACATCGTGTATTCTTGCTTTCTTCTGGAACTTCACGCATCTTCTCTCTAACAAAGATCCAAGTAAGTTCCTCATTGCTTTCCTTTCTCTTTTACTTTGTTGAACCTTAGGTTAGAAAACCTTAGATTTAGCTTTAGATTCTTAGGGTTTGAATGTTTTTAGAAGTAGTTAAAGATTAGGACTTTATATATGTTTGTACTGTATAAGTCATTGTGGTTGGTTTGCATGTTTGATATGCCTTTTAGAGGCTCAAAATTTTTTGTTGAAAGCCGCACGCTGAGCCGAGTGTACCTGAGCTGAGTGCATTTTGTTGCGACAACCATGAGGCTTAGCGGGGAGAGGCCAGCTAAGTTGATATGTTATATTTCTAAGGGCGCGCTGAGCGAGCTATAGCCCGCTAAGTGCCCATCGTTAATGTCAGTTTTTATTTCTATTTTTTTTTACTTGAATAAATCTGGTCTAAGGAATTTTGAGTTCTTTTTAGTTATAGATGGCATCGAGAAAAAGGGCTAGAAAGATGACATCCCTTCATCATCCACTACAGCTCCTTCATCAGCAACCATAGGACCGGATGTCCAAAGCTCACAAACCGTAGACCCTATGCTACAAAGCTTATTCAGAGGACAATTTATTATCATGCACAGCCTATGAGAGTTGGCTCACAACAGGCCAATCATACCTTTGGAGTACTTTCTTGAGTAAGTAGCTTGGCCTGAAGCTCAACTTCCATTGGTGAGATCCAACAAGGCTACTCCTCATGATCCCACCCCTGCACGGGTTGAACTAGTGCCAGCTGATCCACAATCTCCGGTGGTGAATCCATCTTCTTTTCCTGAGCTTGAAGCAGCTCCCCCATCTCCACCTCTGATTATCATCTCTGATTCCCCATATGGAGAAACTACTGCCCCCCCTGATTCACCAGCTGGAGAAGCAGCTGACCCCCCTGATTCCCCAGTTGGAGGAGCTGCTAATCTTTCTGATTCCTCATCCGGAGAAGTTGTTGCTCTCACTGATTCCCTAGTTTCTCCATTTGATAGATGAGGAGGATGCTCAGATTCTGTTGATCTCTTTTATTATAACTATATTAGTTTTAGTACATTGTTTTGAGTAATTTTGGTTTCCGTTTATAATTATATAGTTATACTTTCTGTGATTTGTTGGTATGCTTGTTCTGAAGCATATGGAACAGTTTAACTTGATTTTGATGATATTGCAGTGAAACACTTTTATCTTTTTGTGAAAATTGGTGTATGAATTGATTTTGGTTTGAATGCATGATTGTGATGGAGTTTGTGTTTCTTTTCATGAGTTTGAGCAAGTATGTATTTTAGACAAAGAAAGAACAAGAATGTGAACTTGCAATTAGAATTGTTAGTCAATAGACAGGTTGATTGAGATAGAAAAGCTTGAACCATAACCGGTGAGAGTGTGATCTTAAACTATGAGTGAACGACTAGCTTTGAGTAATAGTCTTTGCATCAATCTCTGAATTTTAGAATGAAATGTATGAATGAGGACATGATGAAGTCCATGATTGTATATATTCAAGCCAATTGACCAAAAAGCTTACCTTGAATGATAATTGTATCCTTTGCACCCTTTGTGAGCTAAATTACATTTTCAAAATTGAACCCTGAACTTGAATGAATATCTCAAGATACCTTGCTTAGATTCTAGGAGAGCATATGGTTTAAGGCAAATTTTCCCCAAATTTGGAGGAGTGGAGTTGATTGGGATGTAAAGTAAAAGGTAAAGTATCAGCACACACAACAAATAAGTTGTGTGTTAAAAAAAAAGAAAAAAAAAAGAGCAATCAAAGAAAATGTGTGTTGTTGTAATAAGGTCAAAAGAAAATTAAAGTGAAAGGCTAGTGAGTAAGCTAATTGTATTGAAAAGATTACTTGGATAAGTCTAGGATTTGCACTCTCTTAGAATCTAAGCCTTTGAATCCTAGAAAAACCAATGATTTTTTGTAGCCAAGCCTCACTACAAGCCTGTGAAAGTCCTTCTGATTCTGTTTATGCATTTCTGACTTTATGGAGTGAGATGAAGTTCAAAGATTAGATCTCTTGCTAGTTGTTATTGATGAATAGCTTAAACACTTGTGCTTGAGTGAAACAGTAGCCGTGAGACTGTGATTTAAGCTACTTTCCTTGATATTTGTCTTATGCCTAACTTCATCTAATTGTACAGGTTACATTTTATTCTTCTCTTTGAATAACTGCATGCTTTGTGAAAGACAAGTGATGAGGGCTATCTTTCAGTAACTTTTGTTGCATACACCTTTGTACATAGTCACTGCATGTTATTGTCACTTGGGGACCAGTGAGTTATTCTTTAGTTGCTTGAGGACAAGCAAAACTGTAAATTTGGGGGAGTTGTTAGTCGATGAATACGACTAACTTTTGTGTATAAAACCTGTGTAAATTGTATCAAACTCCTCCAATTTATGATTATTTTTGTAGTGTTGTAATTACTTTTTGTTAAAGATAGGTAATAAATACTTAGTACTCCCATTTTGTGTGTTTAATAATCATTTCCTCTCAATTTCAGGTTAATTAGGCAAGTTTGTGAAGTGCTGATTTTCTCCCTCTCGCTAAGCCAATCTTCTAGCTTAGCGAGCCATCCGCTGAGCGCGACACTCCTCGGCTAAGTGAAAGAAAGAATCTGGAAGAAAGATGAACTGTGCATGTGCACTGAGTCAACAGTTCATCCCGCTTAGCGCACCATTTCAATCCATCCACTGAGCGAGAAAAACACGTGCTAAGCCGAAATCTACTAATGCGTGTTGAGCGGTCCATAGTCGCGCTAAGCGCGCTAGCACAAACAAAGCCACCTATTTAAGCCTGAAATCAAATTTTGGAGAGGATTTTGGCCATTTTCTCAAGGAGCTTCGACATGTGAGAGATTCTAGAGAGAGGAGGGTCTAAATCCAGAGAGTTTGAGAGATTTTGCTGTGTGAGGACCTACATAGACCGGAGCTTGAAGAGGAAGCCGTCTTGAGAGCTTGAGATGAGGTTGTGAGTGATTGTGAGGTTCTAGAGGTGGAGGAGACATCCTCACCACTTGTATTTCTTCAATCCTTCATTTTTCTCTTCTCTTTGTTGTAAAGGAAGCTTCCCAGTTATGGAGAGCTAAGTCCTTTGTTGGTTCTTCCTTGTAGGTACTTGATGTAAATACCTGTATATCTATTTAATGATGTTTCGTGTGTTCACTGTGCTATCAGAACTTCATTCTAGCATGCTTTTGCCTTGATCACGTAGATGCATATGTTGTTAGGATCATCCAACAGTGAAAACTGGTCTGATTCTTAGAACTTGATAGGACAGGACTAGTTTATCGTATTATCACGAAGGATCAGGATATGGTAACCTAGTTGTTTGTATGTTTGTCTTAATGCGGTTTTGGTCGAGTTTAGTCCAACAAGAGGAATCTGAGGATGATGCTTGATCGGGATTAGGCTAGACTATCATGAGGAATCGAGGTTTAGTATTTCAGGAGACACCATAGAACACATGAGCATTGTTAAGTAGAGAATATCCTTTTAACATCAGGCACCTAATAGGAAGACCAACGTGTTGTCTACTTGTCTTTACACATCATTACTCACGTGATTTTCCTTTTAATAGTTAGTTTACATACCTGTTCATAGTCAACACATCTCTTTTCATACTAGACACCTATTCAATGAATATAGCTTTACCAAGTAACACAAGTTCCCCAAGAGTTCGATACTCGGTTCTTACTGTTTTATATTACTTGCGCGATCCGATGCACTTGCCGCGACCGAACAGGCACCTAAGCCAACACTTAAACCCGTTTCTAATTTTGTAGAACTTGAAGAGATTAATGAGGAGGCTGGAGATGATAAAGAAAAAGAAAAAGAAGGAATAAAAGAAGAAAAACAAAAACAAAAAAAAGTTGAAAAATGAAAAACAAAAAGAGAAAGTTGTTGATGATGAGATGAGGAGAGGCAAGAGTGAGGCAAACACTGAAAAGAAGGATACTACTCCAAATGAAGGCAAGGAAGTACCTTATCCTTTGGTACCTTCCCGGAAAGAGAAAGAAAGACATTTGGCCAGATTTCTTGATATCTTCAAGAAGCTGGAAATTACTTTACCCTTTGGAGAAGCACTTCAACAAATGTCCCTCTATGCCAAATTTTTAAAAGATATGCTAACAAAGAAGAATCAGTACATCCATAGTGACAGAATTGTGGTGGAAGGCAATTGTAGTGCTGTGATTCAACACATTCTTCCACCTAAGCACAAAGATCATGGAGTTGTCACTATACCGTGTTCCATTGGTGAGGTTGTTGTAGGAAAAGCTCTCATAGACTTGGGAGCTAGTATCAACTTAATGCCTCTCTCCATGTGCCGACGACTTGTAGAGCTTGAGATAATGCCTACACGCATGACCCTTCAGTTAGTTGACTGCTCCATTACAAGGCCATATAGAGTGATTGAAGATGTTTTGCTGAAGGTAAAGCAACTTATATTTCCAGCTGATTTTGTGGTGATAGACATAGAAGAGAATGCTGATATTCCTTTCATTCTTGGCCACCCATTCATGTCTACTACAAGATGTGTAGTAGATATGGGAAAAAAGATGTTGCAAATGGGCATAGAAGATCAGAAAATCAGCTTTGATCTATTTCATGAAGATAAAGAGCCACCCGACCGAAATGTCTGTTTTAAAGTTCATGTGATGGAGGAAAGAAGACCTGAGAAGAAGGTCCTTGAAGTGGAAACTTTATTGGATCCTGGATAATAGGACGATGCGTCAAGCTAGTGACATTAAAGAACCACTTACTGGAAGGCAACCCAACTTTTCTTTCCCTTCTCTATCTTCATTTGTATTTCTTGCATGTAGTTAGGACATCTTGCTTGTGATTGTGATTTATTTCAGCCTGTTTAGTAATGAACAAAAAGGGTTTTAAATTATATGTAAAGAGATTCACTTAAAATTAATGTTTAACTTGGTATTAAAGAGATTCACATATTGTAAGTCAATTTTTTAACTTGGTATTAATGTTTTTTAAATTGCTAGAAATAACATCTTAAAACTTTAACAAGCACATTAACATTTAACAAATCTAAGCTAATGACATAAACAATTTAATTTATGAAGGACCTATAATAATTTTTTTCATTAAAGATCTAATGTAAAATTTACTAATTTATTATGGATATAAAATAAATATATTTTAGTCATAAAAGAAATCAATTTCCGACTAAATTTTATCATCCAACTAGTTGAGCACTAATTCCAAAACAAAATCCAACGCCCCACAACTAAAAGCAAACAAAATGGTGCAGATACTCTTGCAAAAGTACTTCTGCTACCAACAATTATAATCCAAAGATGCACTTACAACCGGCGTTTTCCGTGGAAACAAAAAAAGGGTCTCTCGTCTAAACCCAAACCGCCCCATCCCACAAAAGAAAATTTCCCTTTGTATTCTTAGATTTTGCATCTTTGATTCTTTATCTATCTTGCTCAGGGCAACATGGGAACATAGGATTTGTCAAACCCATACGACAAACATGGAGTACCGCAACAAACTTGTTCTCGCCCCTATGGTTCGCGTTGTGAGTTCAACTTCCTTGACTTCTCTCAATACTAAACAACCATTTTTGCTAATTCCAACACTCAAATCATTTCACTTCTGTTTTTGTGTTTTTAACCTTTTTGTTTGGTAGGGCACTCTCCCATTTAGATTACTAGCTGCTCAATATGGTGCAGATATCACTTACAGCGAGGAAATCATTTACCACAGGATGCTCAAGTGCGACCACCAAATCAACGGTACACAACGACTACGCCTCTTGCTTCTTCAATTGAACTCTCTTATATTAACAAATGTTAAATAAATTATGCAGAATTTAATTCTAATGTTGCATTGTATTCCTCTTTTATGTTTTAGTAATAGTGGTACTTGTTCACATTATGAAATAAAATTGTGATGTCTCTTGATGATAAATGTAAATATTTATTTATTTATTATGAGGGTTAGAGTTAGACATCAATTGTTAAGAGGTTGATGGGAGAATTTGGAGATATATAAATTGTGATGTCTCTTGGTTTACTAAGAAACCTATTTTGTGAATTCTTTGTCAGAACTCATTGGATCCACTGATTTTGTGGAGAAGGGGACAAAAAATGTTGTGTTTAGAACCTGCGATGAAGAAAAGGATACGGTTGTATTTCAAATAGGCACATCAAATGCTCTGAGGGCCCTAGCTACTGCTCAGTTAGTGCAAGTTAATTGTGTATTTTGTTTCCCTTTTTACACTGAAGTTGATATGTGATTTTGCTTTTTACTTTTTTAAGTTAAATATTTGTGCATTGTTATCTGTGCTATTTTTATGAGGTAGGTTTCTCACTAGGGTCAGTTATGCCATGTAGGAAATAACCTCACCCAGTGAGCTATGGCTTGTTGATATTGTTGTTGTTGGCTCTTTATGTTTTTTTATTCTTAGTATATATACTGAAAACCTGTTTACATATATAGATTAAAAATGTTGCAATCTTAGTCATAGTCATGATTGGCTGGAAGATATTTTCTTCTTCCCATTCAAAATATAGAGACCCACTTAATTGTTATAAAATTCTATGATAAAGGATGAATGTTTTCTTATGCCCACCAAAGTTGCTATGCAGGATCATTATAGTTGGTCTTGACTGCATGAGTTCAGATATGACATTGTGTATATTTTTGAAAACAAATCTGTAGACAAAGGATCAAGCCGATGTTTTGATGATGCCAAAAGATCACATGCGTCTCAAAGCTTTATTCAAGACAAAGCAATTAAAGATATTCAAGATAGATGATCAAGACAGTCTATAGAGTCTTAGAAAGGGTATATTAAATAGAAAGGGAATTCCAATTGAAGTAGCAAAAGGTTTGGCCAAGAAAATTAAGTTAAAAAGTCTTTTACAAGAAATTTACTCTCTGGTAATCGATTACCAGAGGATGTAATCGATTACCAGTGGCCAAAACTGATTTACAACAGCTATTAAAATTTGAATTCAAAATTTGCCCTGTGTAATCGATTACACATATATGGTAATCGATTACCAGCAATTTCTGAATGTTTTAATTCAAAATTTTAAAGCTTGTAATCGATTACACATATACTGTAATCGATTACCAGAGCAGATTTTCAGAAAATATTCTCAACAGTCACATCTTTTTATGTGGTTCTTGAATGGCTATCAAAGGCCTATATATATGTGACTTGAGACATGAATTTGCCAAGAGTTTTTCAGAACAAAAAGGTCTTATCCTCTTATAAAGCAAAATCATTTATTCTCTTACAAATTCCTTGGCCAAATTACTTGTGATTCAATAAGGAATTATTTGAGTGCTCAAATTGTTCAATCTATCTCTTTCAAGAGAGATTTCTTCTTTTCTTCTTCTTCATTCTGAAAAAGGGATTAAGAGACCGAGGGTCTCTTGTTCTGAAAGAATTCTAAACACAAAGGAAGGGTTGTCCTTGTGTGTTTAGAACTTGTAAAAGGAATTTACAAGATAGTGGAACTCTCAAGCGGGTTGCTTGGGGACTGGACGTAGGCACAAGGGTGTGGCCGAACCAGTATAAATCTGAGTTTGCATTTTCTCTTCCCTTAAACTCCTTTATTTATTATTGTTTTATATTCATATTCAAATTGTTCTATTTGAATCAATATTCAAGAAATTCATTATTAAGGGAATTTATAACTTGAATAGAAAGTGAAATAGAATTTTTAATTGGGAAAATAAGTTGTAATATCTTAATTCAACCCCCCCTTCTTAAGATATCTGAGGCCACTTGTCCAACAAAATCGAATATCAAACACACCATAGGCCTACCAATTTTTTTCTTGCAAAGCAATAGCTTGTAAAAAATGATAATCAACACAGAGCTATTTTTTATTATAAACTCATGATGATTTTTTGTGACATGTGAAACTAATTATTAACAATTGCAGTATTGTGTATTTAAAATAATGTTTAGTGTGTAATTTATGTAAATATATTTCCTATTATATATTTTGAATAATAATTTTTTAGATCACATGTATTTTTTACTGAAGAAAATCTTGTTTAAGCCGAATTGAATGATTAAATTTCCCTTCTAAATTTTTAATAGAGTTACATATCAAAGACTTAAGTTCATAAAACTCAAGATCATTGATTCAAATATCTCATTTATTTTTTGTAGATAAGCCTCATTTTCACCTCAATCTTCTCAAGTGAGATTAGTCCAAAGTGTCCTACATGATTTCTGAAAGGCTTCTGGACTTAAAGTGAACTTTCAAAAATCCAAGTTCCTAGCTTCTAGGAATATCTCTCGGGTAAGAAGGAGAAGTTCACTAGCATTATTGGTTTTTTCCATACCATGCATTTAGGAAGGTACTTGGGCTTCCCTCTTCTAGCTAGCATAATTAAGAAGAGTGACTTCGAATATGTAATTGACTAAGTAGGGCACAGAGGACAACTCTAGCCAAGTCTATGCTTAACTCTATTCATGTGTACCTTACGCAAAATTCACTTCTTCCCAATAGAGTTCGTGATGAAATTGACAAAATTACAAGAACCTTTATCTAGGGTTCCTCTCATATTCAGCCAAATACTCGTGGAGGTTTTTGGATTAGAACAGCAAGGGAGATGAATGGCACCCTGTTGGGGAAGCATGTCTTGTCTTTATTACATGAGCCCAATAAGCTTTGGGTTCAATTGCTTTCAAAGAATCATCCCAAGGCAGGTTTTGTCCTTTGTCATCCTTCAACCTAGGTTCAAATTTAGAATTGGGGTAGGTTTTGTTTTTGTTTGGTTTGATAGATGGTGTCCTCGAGGTCCTCTCTGTAATCTGGTTTATTATGTTAATATATCTTATGTTAACTAGCAGGTTAAGGATATTCATTCTCGAGGTGCCCTTTGAACATTACAGTCTCTTGTCTTATCAGTAGCATTTTTATCAACCCCAACATGAATGATACTATCATTTGGGATGCTTCTGCGAATGGTGCTTATTCAACCGAATTAGCCTATAAGTGGATCACTGAAGCCTACTTTACCCGTAACAACCTCTTAGATGTTGAATCCTTGGTTTGGCAACTTCCGCTCCCTGAAAATGTTAAATTGTGTCCTAGTCATAATGATTTTCTTGTCCATAGATTTGTTTCTTTTGACCATTCTTGTAACAAGTGCGGTTCTAGTAATGAAACTACCTGGATTGTGTCAAAGCTAGAGCAGTTTGGAGTGCACTTCAATTCTCTTTATCCAATGATGATCCCTTGGTGGATGTTCCTTCTTGGTTAGAAAAACATGTTATTGACCCTGTAGGAGTGTTGTGATGTAGCTCCAAGTAGAGCTTGTAGGCCTTGGATCTTCTTCATCAATAGAGTCCTTTGCTTCTTGAAGATCAATGGCAACAAAATGGAGAAGGATGAGTCAAGAACAAGCTCACCACCATAGGAAGCCATGGATAAGAGCTTGAAGGTAGGAGAAGATCAGCGGAGGGAGAGGGAGAGAGGGGGGGAACGAATTTTATGCCTCAAATGAGGTCTGAACTTTGAAGTCTAACTTCTCAAATGATCAAAGTTGAAAAATTACACACACAAGGCCTCTATTTATAGCCTAAGTATCACACAAAATTGGAGAGAAATTTGAATTTCTATTCAAATTTCACTTGAATTTGAATTTGTGGAGCCAAATTTGGAGCCAAAATTTCACTAATTATGATTAGTGAATTTCAGCTATGATTCAACCCACTAATCCAAGATCAAGTTCAATATTATTCGCTAAGTGTGCTTAGGTGTCATGGGGCATGTAAAGCATGAAGGACATGCACAAAGTGTGACTATATGATGTGGCAATGAGGTGTAGTAAGCAAATGCTCACCTCCCCCTTAGGCTGGTTCGAAATTTAGTTGGATCAGACTTCTCCTAATTCAATTAAATTTCTCTCCCAAACACACATATCAAATAGTGCACTTAATGCATGTGAAATTACAAAACCATCCATAATACAAAAACTAGTCTAGATGCGCTAAAATACAAGGGCTGAAAAATCCTATATTACTAGGGTACCCTCCTTGCACTATGGAGTCCTAAATACAAGGCCCAAAAATAATGAAATCCTAATCTAATATATACAAAGATAAGTGGGCTCATACTTAGCCCAAAATCTACCCTAAGGCTCATGAGAACTCTAAGGCCTTCTCCTGAATCTAGGGCACAATCTTCTTGGAGTCTTCTATCCAATGCCCTTGGGGTGTATGATTGCATCATCCCATGCCCCTTGAAAAGGATTTGACCTCAAATCTAGAGGTTTTTGAAACTCTGGACTTCTTCCCTCAACACCTGTAAAAAGAATAAAAACATATATATTAGTGGTGTTGGGTATGTTAGAGTAGGGTAAGGTCTGAAACCCCTTTCCTGGGCATCTTCCCATGAGGGAACATGGTTCCTCACCAACTCAATGAGTGGTGCTACAAGTATAGAAAAATATGGGACAAACCTTTTGTAAAAGTTTGTTAAGTCATGGAAGCCCTAAATTTCCCTTATACTTGGTGGAGTGGGCTACTCAAGCATGACCTTCATTCTCTTAAGGTTTGTGGGAATCCCTTGATCACTATTTAAAAAATTAAGGAAAGTAATGCAATAAAACATACATTTTTCTGTATTTTTATGTTGATTACTCATACAAAAAAGTATGACAAACCTAAGGTGTTCCATATGAGTACCTAGGTTTGTATTGAAACCAAAAATAAGAACAAACCTACCTAATGAGTCCCTATGTATGTGAATCATGAAGATATTGGATGCATAGGAGATTTTACAAAAAAGGGTTGCACCACTCAACACATTAATCATACCACCTATCTTAGGGATTTGGTGCCTCATAATACATATTTTGGGCACCAACAAAGCACAAGGATTTAAGCTCTTACGAACCAAATCCTCATCCAACAACTCCTTTACTTGAGGAATAACCTTAAGTTTAAGAGGTGTGACAGTGCTAAGAAGTGTCCTTTTACAAAGGAGAAGATGTGGAGGTTGTCTAAGAAGGGAAGTTTCTTTAATGTTTGTCTTTATTGCAAAATGAATTTCCTTCTTAGCTAACCTCTTGGAGGAGACACTTACCTCCTTACACTCCTCCTTAACCATTAAAGGTTGTTCTTTTTTTTCTTTTTCTATTCTTTTCCTCATCCCATTTGAGTTTTATTTGTACTTGATCCTTAGCTACTTTTGAAGGTATTTGAGGACGCAACACAAATTTAGTGCCAAGATGGGTGAGGGTAACCTTATTAGTTAGGCCATTGTAAATGATCTTCCTATCAAATTGTCATGGCTTTCCTAAGAAAATATGCCCTGCCTCCATGGGAACTATATCACAATTAACTTAATCCTTATATGTCTCAATGGAGAAAGGTACCTTCATTTGTTGGTTAACTATCATTTCCCCTTGCTCATTGAGCCATTGAAGTTTCTAAGGTTTTGGGTGGGGAATGATAGTGAGGTTCAACTTTGAAACTAATATTGTGCTACAACAATTGCAACAAGATCCACTATCCACAATGAGGGAGCAAGTTTTATCTAAAATTTTGCATCTTGTATGAAAGATGTTCTCTCTTTGGAATTGGGATAGATCACAAGATTGGCCTCCAAGGAGCCTTCTAACTATTAGGAGATCACCTTCTTCATGGGGGTAGACTTCCTCACTAGACTCTTCACCCCTTACTTCATCTTCACTTCCACTAGAGGAAGGAAAAGAAGTAATCTCCTCTTGACCACTATAAATGTCTTGACCCCTCATAATCATGGTTTTCTTTGTAGGGCATTGAGAGACAATGCGACCTCTCCAAAGACATTTGAAGCATTTAATGTTGCTAGTCCTTTCTTGGGAACTAGTCTTAGGGGTGGATTTCTCTATGGTCTTAGCCTTATCTTCCTTGGGTTTTGAAGATGAAGGCCCCAAAATTCCTTGGGTTTGGTCCTTCTTTGGATAAGAGTGAAAGCCATAAGATTTTCAAGAAGACTTTCTTTTAAGTTGTTGCTCCACTCTTATACAAAGTTGGACTAGCTCATCTAGTTCCTTGTATGGAAGGAGTTCAACCTTGTCCCTCACTTCCATATTAAGCCCACCAAGGAACCTAGCTATGCTTGTTCTTTCCTTCTCCCTAAGTCCAACTCTTAAAAGAAGCAGTTCCATTTGTTGTCTATATTCTTCAACACTCATACTCACTTGTCTAAGCCTTTGGAGCTTGTCCATAAGCTCCTTTTCATAGTAGGAGGGAATGAGCCTCTTCCTAAGGGCACTCTTAAGATCATTCTAATACTCTACTAGAGGATTCCCATGAATCCTTCTTTCCCTAACAAGGGAAGTCCACCAATAGAGGGCATACCCTTGAAAGCTAAGGGTATCCAATGAAACTTTTCTTTCTTCACTAATATGATGGCAAGCAAAGAGTTTTTCAACCTTCATTTCCCAATCTAGGTAGGCCTCAACATTATCTTTTCCATGGAAATATGATAGGCTAATGTTAACCTCTTGAGTCCTTCTATCCTTTTCTCTTCTTTATGAGTGATGTTTAGTATATGATCTATGTCGCCCTCTATAATATTTGCTAAGTTCTTCACTTAAACTCTTGCAAGAGTCATGACTACTATAGGAGGCATGTTTTTCTCTTTTCATTTCTTTCATTATTTTTCTTCTTTCTTCCTCTCTTATTTACCATTAACACTAGATGAAGAATGAAGATTCATGTTGGTTCTTAAGTTGTGGTTCTTTCATGTTGGGGGTTTGAAAAAAACAAAGGTAAAAGAAACTATGTTTGAATCTAGCCAACATAAACACTAAAAAATATGTGAAAAATAAGGTAAAAAGGAATCTATCTAGGCGGTTTGGCAATGGAAGGTAAAGGAAATTTAAAGCAAGCTAGACGGTTTCCTATGTGAAGGCTTGGATGATCCTTTGGAGGTCCCAACTAGCTCTTCAGTTAGTCTACATGGTTTACACTAAGCTATTACACACAAATAGAGGTTTAGGTTGTCTCTTGGAGACTCCCAATACACCCCTGAAGAATGTCCAAATACAAGGAATTGTAATAAAAAAAATCATCACTCAATTGTTCTATTACAACAAATTTAACAAAGCAATTAAGGTCTTCAAATTTGTCTTCAATGCTTGTTTGTTTTCTAAAGTGTTTCACTCAAAATTTGATGAGGCTTTGGTTGCTTCAAATTCAATGGTGCTCCTAGGATTGTTAACCTCTAAGACTCAAAAATCTTCCTTCAAGCAATGCACCAATTTCCTCTTCCAATCCTTATTGTAGGAAACACTTAAACACATACAAAAAAGACAAGCAAGAAACCAAAAGATGAAATGAAAGCTAAACCAAAAGGAAATTTAACATGACATTAATTCAATGAGATTCAAGGAAAAATAAAGCAAAAGGACAACACCATAAGCCAAGGTAGAACACAAAGGAAGTCCTAGAATGGCACTAGATTAGATTGACAAATTAAAAACAAGACTCAAAGCAAAATTATAGTTATGTCAATTTGACAACACATCTAAAATATGAAAAACTCCAAGAAGTCAAATAGGCTTGTAATACAACTCAAAATAATGAACAATTTTCAAGCAAATCAAGCATACACATTTTTGTTGTTGTTATGGACGTGTATTTTGATGTTAATCTTTATCATATTTTCTTGCTCATTTCTTTTTCATTTTTGTTCATTCGTTTTCCATTTTTTTCCATATGTCTATTTTATCCAGTTAAAATTTCAGCTTAAAACTTGAAGTATTCAAGTCATAGTGGAGTTAAGAAGATAGTGTGCCAGAACTGACATCAACCAAAATTTCAACCTAGAAATCAAGAGTAGTGTTAATGTTGCTTAAGGCTTGGATAGTTACAATTTGTGTTTGATTATTCTCAAAATTGGAGATAAATTTGAATTTCTATTCAAATTTCACTTGAATTTGAATTTGAATTTGTGGAGCCAAATTCGGAGTCAAAATTTCACTAATTATGATTAGTGAATTTCAGCTATGGTTCAGCCCACTAATCCAAGATCAATTCCAAGATTTTCCACTAAGTGTGCTTAGGTGTCATGGGGCATGTAAAGCATGAAGGACATGCACAAAGTGTGACTATATGATGTGGTAATAGGGTGTAACAAGCAAATGCTCACCTCTCCCTTAGGCTAGTTCAAAATTTAATTGGATTGGGCTTCTCCCAATTCAATTAAATTTATCTCCCAACACACACATCAAATAGTGCACTTAATGCATGTGAAATTACAAAACTATCCCTAATACAAAAACTAGTCTAGGTGCCCTAAAATACAAGGGCTGAAAAATCCTACATTATTAGGGTAACCTCCTTACAGTATGGAGCCCTAAATACAAGGCCCAAAAATAATGAAACCCTAATCTAATATGTACAATGATAAGTGGGCTCATACTATGCCCATAAGCCCAAAATCTACCATAAGGCTTATGAGAATCCTAGGGCCTTTTTCTGCATCTCTGGTCCAATCTTCTTGGAGTCTTCTATCCAATGCCCTTGGAGGGTAGGATTGCATCATGTTCTTTGCAATTACATCTTGGCTTATCTGGAAATCTAGGAACATTAAGGTGTTTCAAGACAAAACTTGGCAGCTTTGGAGCACGACAAGTCAAGTCCAACACCTTGTGGAGGATACTAAGAAAGCTTTTACCATGTCCACCATTAAGACTAGCTTAACAAATGGATTCCCCCTCCATCAAATTCTCTCAAGTTGAACACTAATGGGAGTTCTCTTGGGAATTCTAGGATTGGTGGTGTTTTTCGTGATGTTTGTGGTCATTGGATTGAGGGTAGCTATGACTTTACTACTAATCTTCATGTTGAGCTTCTAGCTATGAGTGCATGCCTCTCTTTAGGCAGCCAAAGAGGTTTTAATTCTATCATCTAAGTTCGACTCTCACTCTCATAAGGAAGGTGTTGATCATATCCACCCTTGTGCACCGCTAATATTCACTACTACAATATAAGCATTCAACATTGCCAATTTAACATCGGTTAGAAGAAAAACCGATGTTAAATTAGGCGCGATGGCATTTTCGTAAATAAATGAGCGTTCTTAACATCGGTTTTTTTAAAAATCGATGTTACTATGACAAACTTAGCATATGTTTTCAAAAAATCAAAGTTATTAGTAATTAGCTAACATCGGTTTCAAAAACTGATGTTACTATGAGAAACTTAATACCGGTTTTTTTAAAACCGATGTTATGGAATGCGTTGTTAACATCAATTTCATTTAAAAACCGATGTTAACTCTTTTATTATAATTCTAAATATTCCTCTAGCGCCTTACTCTCTGGAATGTAACCCTTACTCTCTGTGTCACTCTTTGAAACATGTTGTTGCTACTCTGTCTTTGCCCATTACGCCATCATGCCATTGTGTGTCCAACATTGCATCACCGCCACCGCATGTCGAACTAGGTTTGTTCGTTGCGTGTTGGCCACTTTAATGTTGTTTTTTTTACTATTAGAGTCTTGTTGCTACATTTGAGCTTAGTTTGAATGTTCAATGTATTATGATGTTTCAAAAATCTATTTATTTGCATTTTAGAGTAGTAGCAGATTTGCTAGCGAGAAAATGGTCCATCTATATATTGTCAAATAGAATGTGTTTGTTCTGTGTGCATATATGAATGCAGTTAATTAATATTCTTAATGCATAGTGTGATCAAATTGTATGATACTACATATGATTTCACAAATAATTGATGATATCACCATTGATTTCTTTTTCCTCTTTCTCAATTGGAAATTAGAAGTTATGTTCTGAAAAAGAAAAGTATTATCTACATTATACTACACTATTAACACAGTCTTGGTCCACTATCGTTGGAAAACATGCTTGTTTTCAAAATTCTAAATCAATAAACCGTTATGCTAGTGGCTTCGTCTTGACGTTCTCATTCCCATCCAGTCAAATTCGGTCCATCTTGTGACTATATGACATTAGTAGGCCCTTCAATCCATGAACAATGATGATAAGCATGGGCCTACATTCATGGGGACAACTGGCCCCTCCCCATGAATGTAGGCCCATATAGAACTCAATCCATGAACAATGATGATAAGCATGGGCCTACATTCATGGGGAGGGGCCAGTTGCTTCTAATATAGACCTACTTAACCATAGCGCAAATGGAATCAAAAGGGTTTAGAAATATCAAAATGGAAGAGATAAGAATAAAAAGGTTCCAATCCAAGAACCAAAAGACAACTCTCACTTAGCACAAAGGCTAATCTCAAATTTCATCCAAATCTATCTTTACAAAATGTTTAGAGCATCATATTTATATTCCTAACTAAAAAGGTACATTTGTCACATGAGCCCAACAAGCTAAACACCCGTTATCTCTTCCATTTTGATATTTCTAAACCCTTTTGATTCCATTTATTGAGTTTTTGATGCTGAAATGTGTGATCCATGCCGATGAAGTCAATGATTAAGTAGGTCTATATTAGAAGCAAAAGAGATGGGCCACAATTGAGAGATCCCAAACTGGCCCAATAATTAGTTAGAGAAGTTGTTGATCATTGAATTACATTTGTATTCTAATAGTTAGTGAAAAGGGGGCTAGTTAAGATTGTTGGTGAGATAGAAGAGTCTAGAGTCTCTTGAATTTCTATATGAATTTCATTTGCACTGTGCCCAGTTTACACTTGTAGTGCCAGTGTAACAATTGGCATTTGAGTTCTTAGATCTAGTGAGTGACACAAGATTCAATCAAGAAAAAGGTTATGGGAGATCATGTGTAATGACCCGCCTCGTCATGACGATATCACCACTCTAAACTGTGAAAATTTCAATTTTTAAAGTGAAAACTCCATTAATTTGCTTATGAAAAATGAAAATAAATTTTTTCACGATATACATTCCCAAAAAACGCACCATTACGTAAATGAATATATATATATATATATATATATATATATATATATATATATATATATATATATAGGTATAGTAACTCAGTACACATCATTCACATAATCGAAAGTAAATTTGTTGATACATATAATTAAATCTGTGATTTACATCCTCAATTAAAAAAAAGAATTATAGAACCAGCTACGCAGGAGTTGATTAACAAAATATAATTCTCTCCCAAAATAATCCCAACGTCATCACGCCGGCTTGGCAGCTCCACAAAATAATCTCACTTCACATACTCTACTACTGTCCTTCTACTCCTACGAACATAGGTTTGTGATCATCACAGGTACCAACCACATGGTACAAGAATTGCAAGGGTGAGTTCGTTATAAAAGAAATAAATTAAAAAAAAATCAAATAACCACAATTAGTAAGGAAACATTAACAAATATCATAAGCTTACAGAAACATTTATTGGTCCAACACACACTCAACAAATAGTCATCATCCATCCATAATTCCAATAAATCATGCTCGGTATGATGTATGCACCTGACCTCAACTCTCAAATGCAATGTGGTACCATCCCCAAGGAAATAGCCTAAGCATGTCCACACGACACTCTCACTTAGAAAAACTAGGCAATAAGTGTCGAGATCACCCAGTCGTGCACATGCAACTCCCCCCCCCCCCCCCCCCCATGATGATCAGCCTAAGTCTCAAGGGAGTTCCAAACTGAGTGGCATGCCCCCAAGTACAATTATTCCTCCTCATGAGAAACTACAAGTACTTACTGACAAAGTTTATACTATTTCCATGCAATATGAAGTATGACACATGGGCACCATCAATACACTGACCGTGGATAATTAAATATTCTAAGCCATCCCCTTCTAGAGATGCTTTAAACTCTTTAAGCACTCTATTTCCCCCACTAGGGATATCCAACAAGGTCATTACACCCCCCATGTACATACACAACATACATTGTATGAATCATGGGCACCATCAATGCACTGACCGTGGATAATTAAAGATTCTAAGTCATCCCCCTCCAGAGATGCTTAAAACTCTTTAACCACTCTATTTCTCCCACCAGGGATATCCAACAAGGTCACTGCACCCTCCATGTACATACACAACATACATCGTATGAAACATGGGCATAATCAATGCACTGACCGTGGATAATTAAAGATTCTAAGCCATCCCCTTCCAGAGATGCTTAAAACTCTTTAACCACTCTATTTCCCCCACCAGGGATATCCAACAAGGTCACTGCACCCCCCATGTACATACACAACATACATCATCATAGCGCATTTTCAACATCATCAACATTTTATCTCAATGTCATTGTCAACATCAACATTGTCTCATCTCAATATCATTCTCAACATCAACATCATCTCATCTTAATGACTTTATCAACAACAACAACATCATCTCATATTAACATAATCATCAATAACAACATCAACTCATATTAACATAATCATCAATAACAACATCATCTCATATCAATATTATCATAAACATCAACGTCACCTCATATCAATTAATGTCATCAATAGCAATATCATAAATAAGTCACATTCCGCATATACATACATATATATAGTTCATGCCTGAGATTCACACTCCTCAGGTCTTCAGAGAACACAAGTCTAATAAAAACAATAATGTCATTTATCAATAATATATGTATCGCATCCCATTAGTCAAAAACATTGTTTTTCTTGAAAACCAACATGCAATAGAGACAGACATACATCCCCATAGTTAGGTTCCCTGACCCCAACTATGGTATTAAAAGCCATAAATTATAATAAACTCCCCTCACCTATTGTGAGCTTTCCGTTAATTCCTCTTTGTGTCACTAAGAGGTCTCTCTCGTTCACGCTCGTCAGTTCAAAACACAAGGTTCTATATACCAAATTGAAGGAAATTTAGTATAGATTTCAAAAACAAGGTTAATAACAATATTTGGAGTCAAATACCCCTGTTAAAACATAAAGGGCTAAGGGGGTGTTTCGGATTCTACTAAAAGGAGACGTCATTTTGAAATTCCGTTTACGCCAATGTGACCAAGGTTCAGTGAAGGTCACGAAAATAACATCCATTTCATAAAAAGATAACTTTTACAACGTCTCATTTTCCAGGTTTCTTCAAAGGAAGTGTAAAAACACCCTATTATAGTACCCAAAATGCAAGAGACACTAAGATAAACTCAAACTAACTAAGAGAAATGCTTAGAAGTCAAGATTACCTCAGAGAAGCTACGAAAGGAAGGATTGAGGGATTTTTTTTCTCCACCAAATCCTTGAGGTGGATTCTAAGGATTTCGCTTCGATTAAAATGTTCCTCTTGGTGTGGGGGTTCAGCGGCAAGCAACGGTGGCTCGTGGTGGTCACCGATGGTCGAGGGTGGTGTTGAAGAAGGTGTTAGGGTTTGGGTGGGCATTTGGAGAGGAGGAGAGTGAAAAAATCATGTTTTTCACGCTGAAGAACGTATTTATAATCTGCAAATCTCGTTTAGTCAGCTCGTCTCACTAAGCGGGAGTCCACTTTTCATGCTTAGCACGACAATTTGTGTTGAGTGCAACTCCCTTTGCGCTAAGCGCGACAATTCTCGCTCAGCGTAATTCCCTCTCGGGTTGGAATTGCGCTTAGCTCACTAATTCTCGCTTAGTGCAATTCCCTCTCGGGTTGGAATTGCGCTTGGCGCACTTCTCGTGCTAAGAGAGAGATCGAAGTTGTTGTTTTCAAAATCCCAATGGTAAAATTGTGGAGAATTGTCTTAGGAACCTCCAACCAAAATGTGAAGACGATCCAACAGTTAACGAATCCAGGATTGTGATTTTACTGAAGTAGGTTTAGTTAAAATTTGAAATTTCATAATTTCAACTTAGCCCAATAAAACTCCACATAACTCAACATCAATCAAATCACATATGACTAATTCAAGTCATAACTCAACTCATTCAAGTAAAACATATAATCAAATGACACGATAAATACAATTGAACATTAATTTATAATTAGCAATATTTTAGGGTGTTACACCGTGAGATGCAATAGGTGTGACTGATAGAGATCTTGAAACCCATCTTGAGCAAGTGTAACAATAGGTAGTGGAGTTGCAGAGATAGATGGATGCAACTCAAGGAAAATTGCAAGACCTTGGAGACTGATGGTGCTGGTACAGAGATTGTGTTACAAAAATCCCGAAGTGGGTGTAGGACCTGAAGGATCAATTGCTTGTCTGGTTGCAAAAGTTTATAGGGAGAAACCACTTGGATTTGTTGCTCATGGGAAATCTAGATTAGTTTGCTACTTGTGTCGCTATGCTTTTTGTAGTGAGACAAACCATTCCATATTCTATCGATACTTATCCCAATTCCCAAGTTCAGGATATCTGTTTAATTGTTTGAGTTGATGTCATTGTCATTCCATGTGTGATGAGATGAGGCAGGAATCTATCAATTGGAACATCTTTGATCATTTTTAGACTAAGGATTTCGGTCACCTTAAGCATTTTCTAGGTATTGAGATGGCTCAATCTGCCACTAGTGTTGCAATATCCTAAAAGGTATGTGCTGGTTTGTGGACAGTCCCATGGATCCAAACGACAAACTTATGTAGGACAGAAGAGTCACTGCACTTACGTCTTTCTAGTACTTTTAATTTTTGACAAATATGTTCTCTACTATGATAAACAATGAAACACATTAAATAAACGGTTTCTCGATAGACTTATTTCTCTAACCACACTTATTTTCGTCACAAGTAAATAATGAAGCAACCTGGTTTTATTTTCCCTATTTAAGTTATAATTATAAGATAGAAATATATGTAAATATTGTTTTTATATCTTTTTAAAATCAAGTTTCTTGTGTTGCGTTATGCTCATGTAAATTATTTACTATGTTTAGGAAAATTGAAGAAAATACATACAATAGAAATGCCTTAGTCTTTTAAGTAGCAAAACTAATGGAGTCTAATAGTTACTATAAGTTAAGGGGTAAATCTCAAACATTTATTACATACTTTTCTTATTTTTGTGAACGTAATATCTATATCTCTAAAACACTCAAGAATGTTTTAGGACTGGTGACAAACAAGCATCAAGAGTGACATCATATTCATCTACATAGTAGCTAACCTCACTATCCAATAGCTTATTTTCTTTTTCACAAACCCCTTTAAGATTCCCATTTGCTTTTGTATCCTGATTCAGGAATAGTTGAAGACTCAGTTAAAACTCTGTATGTTGAATCTGATATTAGTTCGTGAGACCAAAAGTACTTAGATTTGGAGTTGAAATCAATATTAAACTCAAGAAGAGGATTCCCTATCTACAAATTTCAATATATATGAACTAGTTATGTTTTCAATCAAATCAAATGGTTTTTTATATTAAAATTATTCAGATTTTCCCTTCTCTACTACTCATTGCTATTCCCTTGAGATTGAATTTGCTCTTGGTTTGAGCATAGTGGTGACCTACAAACAAGTGTGAAATATGCATTATTTTACTATAGTTTCAAAGTGAATATATAATTCATTTATATTTGATTCTAACCTCCATAATTCTCCCTTGTAATGAAGAAGCCTATTTTTGAGTGCTCAGGGAATTTAGTGAACCATTGTTGTAGGAAAACAAGATTCTCCCTAGCTATACAAAACCAAGACCATTGCCAAATTTCTTTTTGGAAATGTCATAACGATATAAAACTAGAAACAAATTTCTTAACTCTTTTTTCTTTTTTTCTTCGAGGATTTGAATTGGAGAGTCAAAAAGGCTAAGAACTATAACATGCCATAACTAAAGCCTACATATCATTTGTTGTACCAATATGAACAACTATTGGCTTCAAGCATTCAGTATCCTCACATACAACACCCTCATTGATATGATTTTTGCTGTAGGGTCTTTTTCTTTTCCTGTTTGCATCGTCATCACCACATCGAATGATATTGTTAGTGACCATCTTTTCAAGTATGAATGTCCTTTATACACTTTTGAGCCTTTTTTGTTACTGGTGCTTTTATAACTTTTTTATGTGATTAATGATTGTGTCCGATTTACAAGTTATGTTCATTGTGAGTGAACTTTAGTTTCTCGTTTGAGATTCAATACAATGATTCTTCCGGACAATTTGGATTAATCGTTGTATTGATCTTGAATTGTCCATTTGGACTATTTGGGAAGATTTATTTTTTATGCTAGATTCATACATATATGTTAAGTTTCTTTTCTTAAATTTGATAAAATTTCGGTATAGTGCATTTGATTTTGTTCTCAGGGTGCATACTTGATTGTGGTGTAATTGATGTGACCACTTTCATGTTGTGTACTTGGAGATCAAAGCGAAATATTGCCGAAATTTCATGAAATCTAAGAAAAGATACTTAACCTATGCATATGTATCAAGTATAAAACAATGTTTTCTTGAATGGGATATGGCCACACCTTTAATGAAAAAATTGAGATCTTCATGCATCGAATAAACCTTGTATGTGACTCACAGAAAAGGAAAGATGGATTGAAGTTAGATGAATGCAAGCCACATAAGCCCTGCATATGAGGAAGAGGTTGAGCATTTCTTGGGATTTGCCTTGGAAAGAACTGGATCGGATGAAGATGGGAAATATTTTTGTCCTTGTATAAATTGTTTTAATGGGAGACAACAACTAGTAGACGATATACAGGAACATCTTCTATGTGATGGGATTAAGAGGAATTATACAACATGGATATGACATGGTGAATTGACAAACATGTAAAGGGGGTCCCAAATTGAACCAGTTAATGTAGAAATGGGAGATCGATTAAAGGATATGATTTGTGATCTTGGACAAGAATCTTTTCAGCAAGTACATACCCCTATGTATGATACATTGGAAAGTGATTCGAAGAATCCTTTGTATCCGGGGTGCAAGAAGTCATTAACACTGTTTTCAGTAGTGTTAAGTCTGGTTAATGTGAAGGCTAGATATGGGTGGAGTGACAAAAGCTTCACTTTGTTGCTTAACGTAGTGCAGGGTATGCTTCTAGAAGAAAACACGTTGCCAAAAAGTTATTATGAGGCGAAAAAGATATTGTGTCCCATGGGTATGGAGTATCAAAAAATTCATGCATGTCTTAATGATTGCATACTGTGTAGAGATGAGTTTGAAGAAATGCATAAATGCCGCAGGTGTGGGGTATCACGGTACAAAGTGAAGGATGATGACGAGGGTAACAATGATGAAAGCACAAAGAAACGCACTTAACAAAGGTGTTATAGAATCTTCCTATCATTCCAAGGTTAAAGCGTCTGTTTGCTAATGGAGATGACACAAAAGACCTTACATGGCATACAGATGGGATAAACTGTGAATGGAATGCTCCACCATCCGACTGATTCTTCGCAATGGAAGATTAATCGTTTGTATTCGAATTTCAAGAAAGAGGCAAGAAATCTTATGCTTGGAATTGCCACTGATGGAATGAATCCCTTTGGTAGTTTAAAATTAGTGAGAAAAATTGTTTCCGTGAAGAAAATCCAAGGCGAGGCGCTTCCGTTACGCTTCCGTGATGTTTCCATGGGTGATTTCGTGAAGATTTTCAACCGTTCTTCATCGTTCATCGTTCGTTCTTCGTCGTTCTTTGGTCTTCAACCGATAAGTTCCCAAAATCAAACTTTTCAATTCTTTCTATGTACACTTAGGGGTCCTCATTTGTTTCGCGTGCTTTTATTTCCATTTCATTTACTTTCCGTACCCCCTTTTGACGCGCTTTAGTCATTTATTTAAGTCAGTTTCTCGCCTAATCAAAAATAAAATAAATTTCTACCGATCATTCATATTGTAACATCCTTTAATTTCTGTTAAAAAGAATTCCGACCATTCGGTCATGTCGTAACCGCGTTTAAAACCAAAAAGAGACAAAATAATAATATAATAATAAAAAATATCTTTTAGTAAAATAACTCAAAAAAATCAATCGGACGTTTCTTTGGGATTTTTTCTTTCTTACCTGGATCGACTAATAACCAAAGTGAAACTAAGGCTAAAATCAATTCATAAGTCAAGCTTTTGTCATCCCCTAAAAAAGCCATTTTTAAGGTCCAACGGCTTGAAATGGTATTTTCCGTTTTTATTGGTTAAATGTAGATTTCTAAAAGGCCTAAAATCAACATGTAGTTTTACTACCTCTTTCAAAAATAAAGAGATCATTAATGGTCCAATGCCTTAATGTCTTCTCTCTTTTCAAAAGAATCAAAAGATTATTTAATGGTCCAACGCCTTAAATGACCTTTCATTCAATAAAAACATATCTTGCAAAAAAGGATAAAAAATAACTTAACCAAATACTTTGTTCTCAAAGAACTACGTAGGTTTGATTTCCTCATCACAATTAAGGAATACGTAGGAGCAAGGGAAACACCCTCGTCGACCGCAAAAAGATAAAAATATAAAAAGTACAAAAAGAAATAAAGACGTAAAAGGGAACATAAAAATTGAAGTCATGTTTGCACATTTAATTAAAGGCTGCCGTCCCTTGTGACAGACGTGTGGGGTGCTAATACCTTCCCCGTGCGTAAATACAACTCCCGAACCTTTCACTTAAAGTTCATAGACCACGTCTTTTTCGGTTTTTCCGACGTTTTCCTCAAATAAACGTTGGTGGCGACTCCACGTGCCTTCCTTTCTTGGAAGACGCACCCGCAAGTCACGCGTCGCCCTCCCACCGAAGGGTAGGTTGCGACAGTTGGCAACTCTACAGGGGACTATTTTTAGAGAGTTAGGCCATTTAATCTTGTGCAATGTTTTTATCATGACTTTCTCCCTTGTTGGTTTCCCTTTATTTTTCTTATGTTCTTGTGTATATAACTCTTTGATGCTTTTAGTGCGTTTTAAAATGTATGCATGAGGTAAATATTTATTCATTTGATGCCCACAAACACCAACACTATTTGCACACACGGTGAGTTGAAAAAAGGGCCTTATTCCCGGGCTCGTGGGAACATAAGGAGTGAAGGTGAATTTGTGATCATGCTAGGTCTCCGACTTGCTTGATTACCGTGAACCCTCATCTAGAGTTTTTCTCTTTGATAACATATTGTTGCTAGTAGTCCCTACTACTGCAATATGTTCTTCAAAGGGGATGATACCTCTAGAGACCATCAAGTAAGATATGACCACCTTGGGAAATATCACTAAAATCCCTTTTAGCTCCCTCCCATGTAGGTCCCCAAAATAGGGGCACGAAGCAAACACGCTGCGTGTCATTTTTTCACACTGCCATGCATGTAGTCAAATGTCGTGTAACCCTTTGATTATATTTGTTCGTGAATATTGCCGTACTATGTACATCCCCGTGTTGTGCCTTTTGCATATGCATCATGCACGAGATCTGTCTTGATCCCCTCTCTTTGGCAAACCAACGGAGGGTCTGTGCCGCCTTCTTAAATACATGCATCAGGCACTATGCTACCCCAAGACGTTGTATCTAAGAAGGAGACAATTTCCCGGGCTCCCGTATTTATAAATTGCATCCGTGTCATATGCATTTCTTCATGCATTCATACATTCCACCCATGATAGATGTCGGAGTTTTGATTCGCACCGATTTTGTTCACTTTAGTAAAACACGGAGTCAAGTCAAATGCCTTCGCTTAAAAAGAGGTTCTATCAAGTCAAGGTCAAGAGCCTAGGGATCACCAGTCTAAAAGAGTTAGGGCAGTTGATGGGTCAGCTCTAGCGGCAAGCTTTTCGTAAAGCTTACGGTAAGATCTGGGACCTAGCAATGGTAGAAGTCTCCATAGAGGCCATTGCCTCCCTCGCCCAGTACTATGATCAGCCATTGAGGTGCTTCACCTTTGGGGACTTCCAGCTGTCACCCATGGTGGAAGAATTTGAAGAGATCCTAGGATGTCCTCTAGGGGGAAGGAGACCATACCTTTTCTCAGGGTTCTATCCCTCATTAGCTAGAATTTTCAAGATAGTCCAAATCTCGGCGCAGGAATTAGACCATAGAAAGCAAGTCAAAAATGGGGTGGTTGGAATACCGAGAAAATGTTTGGAGGCAAAAGCAAGAAACTTGGCAGGCAAAGGCGAATGGGCCCTGTTCATAGACATTCTCGCACTGTTGATCTTCGGAGGAGTCCTCTTTCCAAATGTGGATGGGTTGATGGACCTAGCAGCAATCGACGCTTTTCTCGCCTATCATGACCACAAGGAAAGCCCGGTTGTCGCTATGCTAGCCGACCTGTATGACACCTTCGACCGAAGATGTGAGAAGAGCAGTATAAGGATTGTTTGTTGTACTCCAGCTCTTTATGTATGGTTGGTTTCACACCTTTTTTGCCAAGAGGTGAGGCATGCTTGCCCGCTAGAAGGTCACCGTTCATGCACAGAGAAAGGAGGGGCAAATTGGGACCAACTCTTAGCAGACAAAGAAGGAGCGTCTGTCAACTGGTTCCCTCGATGGAAAGAAGGGAGAAAAAGAGTTCTTATTTCGTGTGGAGGATTTTCAAATGTTACCATGATGGGGACGAGGGGTTGCATCAATTGGCTACCCTATGAGAGGGGCGCCACTAGAGGAAGAGCTCGCGCCTGTCATTTCACGAGGTTTCCATAAAACCAACATGGAGACACTTCAGAAGGTCTGCAAGGCATGGGAGGTGTTGCAAAAGAAGGACAAGGAACTCAGGGGCAGCAACAATGGGCCCATCGGTGGCTACCGTAAGTGGTTAAAAGCCCACGTGCAAGGTTTGGATTGGCTTCCGAGTTTGAGAACCGCTAAAAGGGAGGAAGTTGAGGCACCGGAGGAAGACGAAGAGGTGCAGGCCCTTAGGATAGAACTCGAGCAAGCTCAAACAGTCAAAGAAAGGTTCAAATTAGCAGCTCTGAAGATCCAAAAGGAGAATGCCGAACTGAGAGATATAAATGTAGCTACCACCAAAGCCTTGGAACAGGAAACCAAGAGGGCTCGTAGGGAAGAGTACGGCCGGAACAAGTTTTGAGGGGCTCTGTGGGGCAGCAACAACGAGCTTAAGCTCCGAAGAGAGGAAAGGGACCAATCACGAGTAGACAATTTGATCTTGAAAGATGAGTTAAAGGCTTGCTCGAGGTCCAAGAGAAGTTTGTCTCAGCGGTTATGCGAGACAGAGACCAACATGTTAGCCATCATCACCAAGTACCAAGAAGAACTAAATCTAGCCACGGCCCATGAGCATAGAGTGGCGGACGAGTATGCCCAAGTATATGCAGAAAAGAAGGCTAGAGGAAGGGTGATCGACTCGTTACATCTAGAGGCAACAATGTGGATGAACCGGTTTGCTCTTACCTTGAACGGGAGTCAAGAACTTCCCCGATTGCTAGCCAAGGCCAAGGCGATGGCAGACACCTACTCCGCCCCCGAGGAGATCCACAGACTTCTCGGCTATTGTCAACATATGATAGATTTAATGGCCCATATAATTAGAAACCGCTAGGAAACTTGTATTGTCACTAAGATCTTGACTGGTTATAACTTTTTAAATAAAATCCCGTGTTTTTGCTCCAAAGTCAGTACGAATCAAATTACTCATGCATTTTATCTGTAGCATGCATTCATTATTCTTTACCTACTCCTCACGTTTGGTTTTCTAGGAAAAACACCATAACTAAACGCGCCCCAAGGCATCCCTATTGCACCAGATCCAAATCTAGAACGATGGGTGATTAAGAGGAGACACAGGAACAGATGAAAGTTGACATGTCGGCCCTAAAAGAACAAATGGCTTCCATGATGGAGGCCATGTTAGGAATGAGGCAACTCATGGAGAAAAACGTGGCCACTGTTGCCGAAGCAGACCCAACTCTCCTAGCTACTGCGCACAATCCTCCACTGAATGCGGTAGGATGAGGAAGGAGCATGCTGGGGCACAACATCAATCCCCATTTGGGATACAACTGGGTGGCTTACCCTTATGGATTGCCGCCTAATTACACGCTGCCAGTCATGTAGGATGATGCGGGTCATGTCTCTTCCCCCATCCTTGAAGGGGAGCCTCCTCGACAGCCCGACGAGGTCCACGAAGATCATCAAGAGTATGCCCAAGGGGATGTCGAGTTCTACCCCCCGATCCCCGTCGAGGGGCCGGCACCCAATACTTTGCCTCAGCCCAACCTCACAACACAACCAATATTATTGTCCATAGAAGGACCACCCCCAGCGGCCGAAGAAAGAAGGAAACTCGATCTCCTCGAAGAGAGATTGAGGGCTGTTGAAGGCTTTGGTGACTATCCGTTCACGGACATGACAGATCTTTGCTTGGTATCGGATGTCGTCATCCCCCCAAAATTCAAAGTGTCTGATTTTGACAAGTATTAAGGGACGACTTGTCCTAAGAACCATCTCAAGATGTATTGTCGCAAGATGGGGGCACACTCTAGGGATGAAAAGTTGTTAATACACTTTTTCCAAGATAGCTTGGCTGGAGCCGCTGTTGTTTGGTACACTAATCTGGAAGCTTCCCGAATCCGTACCTGGAAGGACTTGATTACTGCTTTCCTAAGGCAATATCAGTATAATTCCAATATGGCTCCCGATCGCACTCAGCTACAGAATATGTTTAAGAAGGAAGGTGAGACCTTTAAAGAATACGCACAGCGGTGGAGAGACCTGGCGGCACAAGTGGCCCCTCCCATGGTCGAAAGGGAGATGATCACCATGACGGTAGACACCTTGCCAGTGTTTTACTATGAGAAGTTGGTAGGCTACATGCCTTCTAGCTTCGCGGACTTGGTATTCGTCGGGGAAATAATTGAAGTAGGGTTGAAAAGAGGGAAGTTCGATTATGTTTCCTCCACAAATACCCATGCTAAAAGAGTCGGAGCAACTGGGGAAAAAAGGAAGGAAGGAGATACCCATGCTGTCACTTCGGCGCCCGCATGGGTCAAGCCCCTACAGACCTTTCATGGTACGCATCAGTACGCGCAACATCATCCGTGCTTTTCAGCTCACGCTAGGAACTCCTCCAATTCATCACCCGTACAGCCTTAGGCACCCATCCAGAGGGAGGCCCCCCAAGCTCCGGCTCCAACCACGGCTCGCCCGGTCGGCAATTCCAACGCAATGAGGAACTTTCCCTCGAAGCCAATTCCAGAATTCACCCCACTCCCAATGACGTAGGAAGACCTCTTGCCGTCCCTCATCGCCAACCAAATGGCCGTGATAACTCCCAGGAAGATCTACCAACCCCCTTTCCCAAAGTGGTATGATCCTAACGCAACTTGCGCGTACCATGGGAATACCCCGAGGCATTCCATCGAAAAATGCCTGGCCCTTAAATACAAGGTCCAACATTTGATAGATGTCAGATGGCTGACATTTCAAGAGGATCGGCCCAACGTGAAAACCAACCCGCTCGCCAACCATGGAGGGGGAGTTGTTAATGCCATTGAGTCAGATAGGCCGCGCAGGTCTAAGCCTTTAAAGGACGTAGCGACCCCTAGGAGGTTTATCTTTGAGGCCCTACAAAAGGGAGGTGTGATTCCCCACGGTGGGTATGAAGAGGATTCTTGTTTGTTGCATCCCAGCGAACTACATAACATGGAATCATGTTTAGCAGTGGAGGAATTATTGCAATGAATGATAGATCAAGGCCGACTGGAGGTCGGTGATGAGGGGAGGGAAGAGCAGCATATATGTATGCAGTCCGCGAATGAGAAAAGTTTTGGAAGGCCTAAACCGTTGGTGATATACTTCACCAAGGACGCAGCTTCACCAAAGCCCCGATACCCCTCAGCAGCTAAGCCTGTTCCTTTCCCATACCAAAACAGCCACACAGTCCGGTGGAGGTATACACCTCTGAGTGAAAGGAAAAAAGAAGCCACCGACATCAGCTCGTTGTCGGCCAAGGTAACCAATATCACGGGGCTGAGCGGTGTGACCCACAACGGTCGCGTGTTTGCACCCCCTGACCTGTCGACACAACCCGCAAACATTAAGGGAAAGGCCAAGATGGTGGAAGAACAAAATGACAAGACGACCCTCACTCCGAACGAGGATATTCCAGAGAAAAGGGATGGCTGTGGCAAGAGGGAAGTGTCGCTAGAGGAAGCAAGCGAGTTTCTCCGCATTATTCAGCAGAGCGAGTTCAAGGTCATTGAACAGCTCAACAAAACCCCGACCATGGTCTCTCTTTTGGAATTACTCATGAGCTCTGAGCCTCATCGGGCTTTGCTAGTAAAGGTCTTGAACGAAGCTCATGTGTCTCAAGATATCTCTGTAGAGGGCTTTGGAGAACTCGTCAATAATATCACCGCCAACAATTATCTTGCCTTCGCCGAAGAAGAAATCCCTGCCGAGGGGAGAGGGCATAACAGGGCTTTGCATGTATCAGTCAAGTGCATGGACCACATCGTAGCCAAGGTGCTTATCGATAACAGTTCCAGTTTAAACATAATGCCCAAAAGCACTTTGGAGAAATTACCGTTTAATGCTTCCCATCTAAAGCCAAGTTCCATGGTAGTTTGTGCCTTCGACGGCACCCGTCGAGAGGTAGGGGAGAGATCGACCTCCCTGTACAGATAGGCCCCCATACCTGTCAGGTTACCTTTCAAATAATGGACATTAACCCCTCTTACAGCTGCCTTTTGGGGCACCCGTGGATTCATTCGGTGGGAGTTGTTCGCTCTACGCTCCACCAAAAATTGAAATTTGTAGTGGAGGGGCATTTGGTTATCGTATTGGGCGAGGAAGACATCTTGGTCAGTTGCCCGTCCTCTATGCCATATGTGGAAGCCACGGAGGAGTCATTAGAAACAGCCTTCCAGTCTTTTGAGGTGGTTAGCATTGCCTCTGTAGATTCCTTCTCTGGGCAACCTTGCCTATCCGATGCGGCAGTAATGATGGCCCGAGTGATGTTGGGGAATGGTTACGAGCCCGGAATAGGTTTAGGCAAGGACAACGGCGGCATAACCAGCCTGATAAGCGCTAGTGGAAACCATGGGATGTTTGGGTTAGGCTATAAACCCACACAAGAGGACATAAGGAAAGGCATTGCAGGAAGGAAGAGCGGAGGTCAAGGCTCACGATTGGGACAAGAAGTCAAAGGAGGCCCGCCCTGCCACATCAGTAGGAGCTTTATAAGCGCGGGTCTAGGGCACGAAGGCCAAGTTGTTGCGATATGTGAAGATGATTCGCCAAGTGGGTCGGATTTGGTACGGCCATGCCCTCCTGGTTTCCGACTAGGAAATTTGCGAGTGGAGGAGCGTCCAGACATTTATGCAACAAGCATAATGTAACCCTTTGTGGCTTTTAAACTCTACAGTTGGGCCTAGGCTTTAGAGTTTTCTTTTGTTAAGGATTTTTGTCTTTTGTTCCTAAATTTATAATATAAAAGATCTTTCTTCATCTGTTCCTATGTCTCTACCAATTCTCATACATTTGCATGTTTATTTCTTTACGTTTAAAACGCCAGATCCGACGATGAGTCCCTCGAAGGTACTAATACCTGGGACCCGACCATCGATTTCGAGCAAGAAACGAATCAGGCGGAGGATGAAGAGGAGGAAGATGTGGGACTTCCCCCGGAGTTGGAGAAGATAGTCGCCCATGAGGACCAAGGGATGGGGCCTCATCAAGAAGAGACAGAACTAGTGGACTTAGGAACCAGCAGTGGGAAAAAGGAAGTGAAGATAGGCACTGGTATGACCGCACCCATCCGTGAAGAATTAACAGCCCTGCTAAAAGACTACCAAGACATCTTTGCTTGGTCATACCAAGATATGCCTGGTTTGAGTTCTGACATTGTACATCACCGATTACCTCTAAATCCCGAGTGTTCCCCGGTAAAACAAAAACTGAGGAGGATAAAGCCCGAGACATCTTTGAAAATAAAGGAAGAGGTAAAGAAACAATTTGACGCTGGTTTTCTGGCTGTCGCTTGGTACCCCGAATGGGTTGCCAACATTGTACCAGTCCCTAAGAAGGATGGGAAGGTGCGAATGCGTGTGGATTATCGGGACTTGAATCGAGCCAGTCCCAAAGACAATTTTCCTTTGCCGCACATCGATATCCTCATGGATAATACGACCAATTTCTCTTTGTTTTCCTTTATGGACGGGTTCTCCGGTTACAATCAGATAAAAATGGCGCCGGAGGATATGGAAAAGACTACCTTCATCACCCTATGGGGAATGTTCTGTTACAAGGTGATGTCCTTTGGACTCAAGAATGCCGGGGTAACTTATCAACGGGCTATGGTAGCTTTGTTCCACGATATGATGCACCAAGAGATCGAGGTCTATGTGGATGACATAATTGCCAAATCTAAGACCGAGGAGGAACACCTTGTCAACCTGCGGAAGTTGTTCGAAAGGCTTAGGAAGTATCAATTGAGGTTAAACCCCGCTTAGTGCACTTTCGAGGTTAAATCAGGGAAGTTGCTAGGTTTCATCGTAAGCCAGAAAGGGATAGAGGTGGACCCCGAAAAGGTAAAGTCCATCCTTGAGATGCCAGAACCCCGTACCGAGAGGTAAGTCCGAGGTTTCCTGGGACGTTTGAATTATATTGCCAGATTCATATCACAGCTCACTGCTATTTGAAAGCCGTTGTTCAAACTCTTACGCAAGAACCAAACCGTCCGCTAGAACGAGGATTGTCAAGAGGCATTTGGAAGGATCAAACAGTGTCTCATGAACCCTCCTGTGCTTATGCCACTGGTGCCCGGAAGGCCCCTCATCTTCTATATGACGATTTTGGACGAGTCGATCGGGTGTATGCTGGGGCAACATGATGAGTCCGGGAAGAAAGAGTGCGCTGTCTACTACTTGAGTAAGAAGTTCACGACCTGTGAAATGAATTACTCCCTGCTCGAAAGAACATGTTGTGCTTTAGTTTGGGCGTCCCACCGCCTAAGACAATACATGCTGAGCCATACCACCTGGTTGATATCCAAGATGGACCCGGTTAAGTACATCTTTGAAAAGCCAGCTCTCACAGGACGGATCGCCCGGTGGCAAGTCTTGCTATCCAAGTTTGATATAGTTTACGTCACCCAAAAGGCGACAAAAGGAAGTGCCTTAGCAGATTATTTGGCTCAGCAGCCTCTCAACGACTATCAGCCCATGCATCCCAAATTCCCGGATGAGGAAATCATGGCCTTGTTTGAGGAGAAACTAGACGAGGACCGGGACAAATGGACTGTATGGTTTGACGGAGCATCAAACGTTCTAGGCCATGGAATTGGAGCAGTATTGGTCTCTCCAGACAATCAATGTATACCTTTAACAGCTAGGCTGGGGTTTGACTGCACCAACAATATGGCTGAGTATGAAGCATGTGCTCTGGCCGTCCAGGCAGCAATTGACTCTAATGTCAAACTGCTCAAAGTATACAGGGACTCAGCACTGGTGATTCACCAGCTGAGAGGAGAATGGGAAACTAAAGACCCCAAGCCAATACCCTACAAAGCCTATATCAAGGAGTTGGCTGATTCCTTTGATGAGATCTCCTTTCATCACGTTCCCCGGGAGGAAAATCAAATGGCGGATGCGCTTGCTACTTTAGCGTCCAAGTTCCAGCTAACACCGCACGGGGACCTACCATACATTGAGTTCTGGTGTTGTGGCAGACTCGCGCATTGTTGTCAGGTGGAAGAGGAACGGGATGGTAAGCCTTGGTATTTCGATATCAAGCAATTCGTTGAAAGCAAAGGATACCCACCGGGGGCTTCCAACAATGATAAAAGGACATTGAGGAGATTGGTGGTCGGCTTCTTCATGAGCAGGAGCATACTATATAAAAGAAACCACAACATGACTCTCCTGCGATGCGTGGACGCCAAAGAGGCGAACCACATGATCGAGGAAGTCCACGAGGGTTCGTTTGGAACGCACGCCAATGGGCATGCTATGGCCAGGAAGATCCTGAGAGCAGGTAATTACTGGCTCACCATGGAAAGTGATTGTTGCATCCATGTAAGGAAATGCCATAAATGTCAAGCGTTCGCGGACAATGTCAATGCTCCGCCTCATCCCTTGAATGTCATGTCCGCCCCTTGGCCTTTTTCCATGTGGGGAATAGACGTCATAGGGGCCATCGAACCCAAGGCTTCGAACGATCATCGCTTCATTCTTGTGGCAATAGATTATTTCACCAAATGGGTCGAAGCGACTTCCTACACCAATGTCACAAGGAGTGTAGTGGTCAGATTCATAAAGAGGGAGCTGATTTGTCGGTACGGACTCCCTAGGAAGATCATTACTGACAATGGCACCAATCTGAATAACAAGATGATGCAGGAAATGTGCGTGGATTTCAAAATACAGCATCACAATTCCACGCCCTACCGACCAAAGATGAACGAAGCCGTGGAAGCAGCCAACAAGAATATTAAGAAAATTATTCAGAAGATGACAGTGTCATACAAAGATTGGCATGAGATGTTGCCTTTTGCCTTGCATGGATACCAAACTTCGGTATGAACTTCTACTGGGGCAACGCCGTATTCCTTGATTTATGGAACGAAAGTGGTACTCCCATTTGAAGTAGAGATCCCTTCCCAGAGGATACTAGCAGAATCAGGCTTAGAAGAATTGGAGTGGGCTCAAACACGCTATGACCAACTCAACCTTATTGAAGGTAAGCGCTTGACGGCCGTGAGCCATGGATGCCTGTATCAACAAAGAATGAGGACTGCGTTCGACAAGAAGGTGCGCTTGCGCAAGTTCCATGAGGGGGACCTTGTGCAGAAAAAGATGTCCCACGCTGTTAAAGATAATCGAGGTAAGTGGGCCCCGAACTACGAAGGACCTTTCATCATGAAAAGGGATTTTTCCGGAGGGGCCCTGGTGCTTACCAACATGGATGGCGAGGAGCTACCTTTACCCGTGAACTTTGATGTTGTCAAGCGATACTACGCTTAGAATCTGGGGCAATTAAGAATATCGCTGCATGTTCTTTTATTTTTATGTGTTCTTCTTGGATTCCCCCAGGGATTCCTGTTTGCTGTAATTTTCTCGTCACGGTCATTTGAAAAGAAGAGAATATGAGTTTGAGACTTTAGTCCTCACTTTGTATGCTTTAAACCATGTACGGTTGTGATAACCTGAGCCTTTTCGCTCAGTCCATGGGATGCCCCAAGCGCTTAACTGAACCTAACCAACTGTCATACCCTAATTTCGTTCGGGGACCTTTGCTTGATGACATGCGACCTTTGTTTGGTCCTTGTAAGCTGCTTGGCACCCATCATTAGGCAATTTGTGAAATTCCGGGACATGCCGGAAAACAAAAGAAAATATTGATGCACAATCTGTAAGGTTCTGTGACACACCGGAAATCAAATGGAAGCATCGTTGCACAATTAATGAGGTTCCGTAACATTCCGTAAGTCAAAAAGGGGATGATTATGTAATCCGCAAGGTTCCGTAACATTACGGAAAGAAAACAAGTATCGTTACGAAATTCGTAAGTTTCCGTAACTTTACGAAAAAAGAATCACCAAAAAAAAGGCAGGGGGGTGTACTTAGTAAAAATGGGGGTGCAAATAGCAACCAGGCCCACTTGGGCCCTCCAGAAGATTCCTCTAGAAGGCTGTTGCTTCTGGAGGAAGCAACCCTGCTCGCCTGGGCGAGCTGGGTGGCAAGCTTCTCCCCCAATTTTCTATAAATAGGGGGAGAAGTGAAGTGAATAAGGGTTCAGCCCCTTAGGCACTTCTCTCTCCTTCGAATTTGCTTGGAAAAATTTTTCTGTGAAGAAAATCCAAGCCGAGGCGCTTCCGAATCGTTTCCGTAAAGTTTCCGTGAGGAATTTCGTGAAGGTTTCGACCGTTCTTCGACGTTCTTCATTCGTTCTTCGATCTTCAACAGGTAAGTACCTCGAACCAAGCTTTTCGATTCATTCTATGTACCCATGGTGGTCCACATTGTGTTTCGTGTATTTTTATTCTGGTTTCATTTACTTTTTATACCCCCTTTTGACGTGCTTAAGCGATTTTATTTAAGTCATTTCTCGCTTAACCTCAAAATAAAATAAATTTTCACCGATCATTTGAATTGTATTATCCGTTAACTTCGGTTAAAATGAATTCCGGCCGTTCGGTCGTGCCGTAACCACTTTGGAAATAAAAAAAGAGGTAAAATAATAATATAATAATAAAAAAAACATCTTTTAGTAAAATAAAGCGGAAAATCAATCGGACGTTTTCTCTTTGGGATTTCTCATTCTTAATTGAATTGACTAATAACTAAAGTGAAACTAAGGCTAAAATCAACTCGCCTAGTCAAGCTCGTCCATAAAAATAGGTTTTTGAAGTTTGTCATTTCAATTTCTTACTAAGTAAAATGGATCATTTTCAAGGTCCAACGCCTTAAAGTGATCACCTTTTAAGTAAAAAGAATCACTTGATAAGAAAGAACTACGTAGGTCTGATTTCCTCATCGCAATTGAGGAATACGTAGGAGCAAAGGGAAACACCCTTGTCGACCACAAAAGGAGAAAAAATATAAAAAGGGTATAAAGGATATAAAGGCATAAAAAGGGAATATAAAAAATCAAAGTCATGTTCGCACATTCGATTAAAGGCTGTCGTCCCTTGAGACGGACGTTTGGGGTGCTAATACCTTCCCCGTGCGTAAATACAACTCCCGAACCTTTCACTTAAAAGTTCGTAGATCGCGTCTTTTCCGGTTTTTTCCGACGTTTTCCTCAAATAAACGTTGGTGGCGACTCCGCGCGTATTCCTTTCATGGAACACGCATCCCGCGAGTCTCGCGTCGCCCTCCCGCCGAAGGGTAGGTTGCAATAGTTGGCGACTCCACTGGGGACTATTTTTAGAGATTTAGGCCATTTAATCTTGTGCAATGTTTTATCATGACTTTCTCCTTTGTTGGTTTCCCTTTATTTTATGTTCTTGTGTATATAAACTCTTTGTTGCTTTTAGTGCGTTTTAAAATGTATGCATGAGGTAAATATTTATTCATTTGATGCACACAAACACCAACACTATTTGCACACACTGAGAGTTGAAAAAGGGGCCCTATACCCGGGTTCATGGGAACATAAGGAGTGGAGGTGAATCTGTGATCATGCTAGGTCTCCGACTTGCTTTATTACTGTGAACCCTCATCTAGAGCTTTTCTCTTTGAAAACTTATTGTTGCTAGTAGTCCCTACTGCTGCAATGTGTTCTTCAAAGGGGATGATACCTCTAGAGACCATCAAGAGAAATATGACCACCTTGGGAGTTATCACTAAAAGCCTTTTTAGCTCTCTCCCTTATAGGTCCCTTAAATAGGGGCACGGAGCAAACACGTTGCGTGCCATTTTTCACACTGCCATGCATAAATATCATATACCCTTTTGCTTATGTTCAGTGGATATTGTCATGCTATTGCGCCTTTTGCATATGCATAGGGGTTCTATCTTGATCCCCTCTATAGACAAATCAATGGAAGGTCCGGGTCACCGTTTTAAATACATACGTTGGGGCACTTTGCTACCCCTAGACGTTGTGTCTAAAAAGGAGACAATGTCCCGGGCACCCGCATTCTTAAAATACAGCTGTGTCATATGCATTCCTTCATGCATTCATCCATCCCACCCATGAGATATCGGAGTTTTGATTTGCACCAGCTTTTTGTCTCACTTTAGTAAGCATGGGGACAAATCAAACCGGCAAGAGGTTTTACCAAGTCAAGGTTAAAGGCCTAGATACCACCAGCATCAAGGAATTAGGGCGGTTGATGGAACCTCTCCAAATGCAAGCTTTCCGCAAGATTTACGGAAAGATCTTAGAGTTGACCATAGCAGAGGTATCCATAGAAGCCATTGCATCACTCACCCAATACTACGACCAGCCTTTGAGATGCTTCACGTTCGGAGACTTCCAATTAGTACCAACCATTGAAGAATTTGAGGAAATTCTAGGATGTTCTCTCGGGGGAAGAAAACCATATCTTTCCTCCGGGTGTCTCCCCTCTTTGAGCAGAATTGCAACTGTGGTCAAGGATTCAGCAAGAGGTTTGGACCGCATAAAACAGACTCGGAATGGCATAGCGGGCCTACCACGGAGGTACCTAGAAGACAAGGCGAGGGGTATGTCCAATCAAGGAGATTGGGTCCCATTTATGGATGTGTTAGCTTTGCTAATTTTTGGGGTCGTCCTCTTTCCAAACGTGGATGGTTTGGTGGACCTAGCAGCAATCGACGCTTTCCTTGCATACCACCATAGCAAGGAAAGTCCTGTGGTAGCTGTCTTGGTAGATTTAATTGACACATTTGACCGAAGGTGCGAAAAGAGTAGCGCACAGATCATCTGTTGCTTGCCCGCCCTCTGTGTTTGGTTGGTTTCGCACTTGTTCCAGCAAGACACAAGGCATCCATGTCCGCTCCTGAGCCATCGCTCGTGTACTGAAAAGAGGAGAATAGATTGGGACCAGCTTTTGGCCGGGATAGGAGGTAGAACAATCAATTGGTTCCCCCGATGGAAGGAAGGAAAGGAGGGAGTCCTTTTCTCATGTGGAGGGTACCTAAACATTCCGCCGATAGGAACGAGGAGTTGTATTAACTACAATCCCGCGCTCGCTATATGACAACTAGGGTACCCTATGAGGGGAGCACCGATGGAAGAAAGCATGTCTCCTTTCCTTGTGAGGGATTTCGGCGCACAAAATTTCAAGGCTATACAAGCAATCCATAAGGCATGGGAAACCCCGTTAAGGAAAGATCAAGAACTTAGGGGCATTCGTAATGGCATCATTGGTGGGTACCATGAATGGCTGAAAGTTCATATACGAGGTTTAGATTGGCTCGCCAAGTTAAAAGTCATCAGCGAAGAGAGTTTTGAAGCACCGGAAGAGGACGAAGAAGTCCAAGCTCTCAAAAGCGAGTTAGGAAAGGCGAAACTTGCCAAGGAGAAGTTCAAGTTGGCCGCTACACACATCCGGAAGGAGTGTGCCGGATTACGGGAAGAGAATGCGACTACCGCAAGAGCCCTTGAACAAGAGACGAAGAGGGCTCGCAAGGAAGAGTATGGCCGGAATAAATTTCACGGAGCTCTGTGGGGTAGCAACAATGAACTCAAGCTGCGAAGGGAAGAGAGGGACCAGTCGCGAGCACATAGCATGGTTTTGAAAGAGGAGTTAGTTGCCTGTTCAAGGTCCAAAAGGAGCTTGTCTCAGCGTTTATGCGAGACGGAGACCAACATGCTAGCTATCATCGCCAAGTACCAAGAAGAGTTAGGTCTAGCCACGGCCCACGAGCATAGGATCGCGGACGAGTATGCCCAAGTATACGCGGAAAAAGAGGCTAGAGGAAGGGTGATCGACTCTTTACACCAAGGGGCAACCATGTGGATGGATCGGTTTGCTCTTACCTTGAACGGGAGTCAGGAACTTCCCCGATTGTTAGCCAAGGCCAAGGCGATGGCGGACACTTACTCCGCCCCCGAAGAAATTCATGGGCTTCTCGGCTATTGTCAGCATATGATAGACTTAATGGCCCACATAATTAGAAATCGCTAGGAAACTTGTATGGTCTCTCAGACCTTGACTAGATACAACTTTTTGAAATAAAATGAGTTGGTCCCATGTTTCTACTCCAAAAAAGCTTGTGCGAATCAAATCACTCCTGCATTTTATCTCTAGCATGCAATCTTTCTTTCTTTACCCACTCCTCACGTTTGGTTTTTTTAGGGAAAAACACCATAACTAAATGCGCCACAAGGCATCCCTATCGCACCAGATCCAAATCTAGAACGATGGGTGATCAAGAGGAGACACAGGAACAGATGAAAGCCGACATGTCGGCTCTGAAAGAACAGATGGCCTCCATGATGGAGGCCATGTTAGGAATGAGGCAGCTCATGGAGAAAAACGCGGCCATCGCTGCCGCTGTCAGTTCGGCTGCTGAAGCAGACCCAACTCTCTTGGCAACCGCGCACCATCCTCCCTCAAACATAGTAGGACGGGGAAGGGACACACTGGGGCATGATGGCAGCCCTCACCTGGGATACAACCGAGCGGCTTACCCTTATGGATTGCCGCCCAACTACTCACCACCCGTCTTGCAAGACGATGCGGGCCATATTGCTTCTCCCGTCCTTGAAAGAGAGCCTCCTCAACAGCCCGTAGCCGCGGTAGTCTGGTACACTAATTTGGAAGCTTCCCGTATCCGTACTTGGAAGGATCTGATTACTGCCTTCCTAAGGCAATATCAGCACAATTCCGATATGGCTCCCGATCGCACTCAGCTGCAGAATATGTTCAAGAAAGAGGGCGAAACCTTTAAAGAATACGCACAACGGTGGAGAGACCTGGCGGCACAAGTAGCTCCTCCCATGGTTGAGAGAGAGATGATCACCATGATGGTAGACACTCTGCCAGTGTTCTACTATGAGAAGCTAGTAGGTTACATGTCGTCCAGTTTCACGGACCTAGTGTTCGCCGGGGAAAGAATCGAGGTAGGGTTGAAAAGAGGAAAGTTCAATTACGTTTCCTCCACAAGTGCAAATGCCAAAAGAATCGGGACTACGGGGGCAAAAAGGAAGGAAGGAGATGCCCATGCCGTCTCTTCAACACCCGCGTGGGTCAAACCCCCGCAGACACCTCATGGTACCCATCAGTACGCGCAACATCACCCGAGCTTCTCGGCTCATACCGGGAACGCCTTTAGTTCGGCACCTGTGCAGCCTAAGACACCCACCCAGAGGGAAGCTCCCCAAGGAACAAGGAACTTCCCTCCGAGGCCATTTCAAGAATTCACCCCACTCCCAATGACATACGAAGACCTCTTGCCGTCCCTCATCGCCAACCATTTGGCCGTGGTAACTCCCGGAAAGGTCCTCCAACCCCCTTTCCCAAAGTGGTATGACCTTAATGCAACTTGCAAGTACCATGGGGGTGTCCAGGGGCATTCCATTGAAAAATGCTTGGCCCTTAAATACAAGGTCCAACATTTGATAGATGCTGGATGGCTGACTTTCCAAGAGGATCGGCCCAATGTGAGAACCAACCCGCTCGCCAATCATGGAGGGGGAGCGGTTAACGCCGTTGAGTCTGATAGGCCGCGCAGGTCTAAACCTTTAAAGGATGTGGCAACCCCTAGGAGATTTATCTTTGAGGCCCTACAAAAGGGAGGCATGATTCCCCATGGTGGGCATAAGGAGGATTCCTGTTTACTGCATTCCGGTGAGCTGCATGACATGGAAACATGTTTGGGAGTAGAGGAATTGTTACAGCAAATGATAGATCAAGGTCGACTGGAAGTTGGCAGTGAAGGAAGAGAAGAGCAGCATATATGCATGCAGTCTACGGATGGGAGCGGTGTTGTGAGGCCCAAACCCTTGGTGATATACTTCACCAAGGGCACAGCTTCGCAAAAGCCTGGACACCCCTTAGCAGCTAGACCTGTTCCTTTCCCATACCAAAATAGCCACGCAGTACCATGGAGATATACACCTCCGAGGGAGAAGGAAGAAGAAGCCACCGACGTCAGCTCGTTGTCGGCTAAAGTAACAAATGTCACGGGACTGAGTGGTGTGACCCGTAGTGGTCGTGTGTTCGCGCCTCCGGACCTACCAGTCCAACCCGCGGACGTCAAGGGAAAAGGAAAAGTGGGGGAGGAACAAGATGGCGAAGCACCCCACGCTTCGAATTAAGATATTCCGGTAAAAGGCCTTCCGGAGAAAAAGGATGGTAAAAAGGAGGTGTCGCTAGAGGAAGCCAGCGAGTTCCTCCGTATAATTCAGCAGAGCGAATTCAAGGTTATCGAACAGCTCAACAAAACCCCGGCCAGGGTCTCGCTGTTGGAGTTACTCATGAGCTCCGAGCCTCATCGGGCTCTGCTAGTGAAGGTTTTGAACGAGGCCCACGTGGCCCAAGATATCTCGGTAGAAGGTTTCGGAGGGCTGGTCAAAAATATCACTGCCAACAACTATCTCGCCTTCGCCGAAGAAGAAATCCCCGCCGAGGGGAGAGGGCATAATAAAGCTTTGCACGTATCAGTCAAGTGTATGGACCAAATCGTAGCCAAGGTGCTCATCGATAATGGTTCCAGTTTAAACGTGATGCCTAAGAGCACTTTGGAGAAATTACCATTCAATGCCTCCCACTTAAAGCCAAGTTCAATGGTGGTTTGTGCCTTCGACGGCACCCGCCGAGAGGTTAGGGGAGAGATCGATCTCCCAGTACAGATAGGCCCTCACACCTGTCAAGTTACCTTCCAAATAATGGATATTAACCCCCCCTACAGCTGTCTGTTGGGGCGCCCGTGGATCCACTCAGTAGGAGTTGTTCCCTCAACACTCCACCAAAAGTTGAAATTCGTATCAGGCGAGGAAGACATCTTGGTGAGCTGCCCATCCTCTATGCCTTATGTGGAAGCCGCAGAGGAGTCATTAGAAACTGCTTTCCAGTCTTTTGAGGTGGTAAGCATTTCCTCCGTGGACTCCTTCTCTGGGCAAGCTTGCCTGTCCGATGCAGCAGTAATGATGGCCCGAGTTATGTTGGGGAACGGTTATGAACCCGGAATGGGTTTAGGCAAAGACAACGGCGGCATAACTAGCTTGATAAATGCCAAAGGAAATCGTGGGAAGTATGGTTGAGGCTATAAACCCACTCAGGCTGATATAAAGAGAAGCATCACGGGAAGAAAGAGTGGTGGTCAAAGCATCACGGGAAGTATGGTTGAAGGAAGCCCGCCCTGCCACATGAGTAGAAGCTTTATAAGCGCGGGTCTGGGAGACGAAGGTCAAGTGGTCGCGATATACGAAGATGATGTTCCGAGTACATTGGATTTGGTACGACCATGCCCTCCTGATTTCCAGCTAGGAAATTGGCAAGTGGAGGAACGCCCCGGCATTTACGCAACGAGCATAATGTAAACCTTTATGGTTTTAAAAACTCTATAGTTGGGCCTAGGCTTTAGAGTTTTTCTTTTGTTAAGGCTTTGTGTCCTTTGTTTTGAATTTATAATACAAGGATCTTTCTTCATCTGTTCCTACGTCTCTACCCATTCTCATCCATTTGCATGTTTACTTCTTTACTTTTTAAAACGGCAGATCCGATGACGAGTCCCTCGAAGGTACTAATACCTGGGACCCGCCTATCAACTTTGAGCAAGAAACGAATCAAACAGAAGATGAAGGGAACGAGGATGTGGGACTTCCCCCGGAATTAGAAAGGATGGTCGCCCATGAGGACCAAGAAATGGGGCTTCATCAAGAAGAAACAGAACTAGTAGACTTGAGAATTGGCAATGGGAAAAGGGAAGTAAAAATAGGCACAGGTATTACCGCGCCTATTCGTGAAGAATTAATAATCCTGCTAAGAGACTACCAAGACATCTTTGCTTGGTCATACCAAGATATGCCCGGTTTGAGTTCTGACATTGTACAGCACCGATTACCTCTAAATCCCGAGTGTTCCTCGGTAAAGCTGAAATTGAGAAGGATGAAGCCCGAAACATCCTTGAAGATAAAAGAAGAAGTGAAGAAGCAATTTGACGCTGGTTTTCTGGCCGTCGCTCAGTACCCAGAATGGGTTGCCAGCATTGTACCGGTCCCTAAGAAAGATGGGAAAGTACGAATGTGTGTGGATTATCGGGACCTGAATCGGGCCAGTCCCAAGGACAATTTTCCTTTGCCACACATCGATATCCTCGTAGATAACACGGCCAATTTCGCTTTATTTTCCTTCATGGATGGTTTCTCCGGTTACAATCAGATAAAGATGGCGCCAGAGGATATGGAAAAGACTACCTTCGTCACCCTGTGGGGGACGTTCTGTTACAAGGTGATGTCCTTTGGACTTAAGAATGCTGGGGCAACTTATCAACGGGCCATGGTAGCTTTGTTCCATGATATGATGCATCAAGAGATCGAGGTCTACGTAGACGACATAATTGCTAAATCTAAATCCGAGGAAGAACACCTTGTCAACCTGTGGAAGTTGTTCGAAAGGCTTAAGAAATATCAATTAAGGTTGAACCCCGCCAAGTGCACCTTTGGGGTCAAATCAGGGAAATTGCTTGGTTTCATCGTGAGCCAGAAAGGGATAGAGGTAGACCCCGAAAAGGTGAAGGCCATCCTTGAAATGCCAGAACCTCGTACTGAGAGGCAAGTCCGAGGCTTCCTGGGACGCTTGAATTATATTGCCAGATTCATATCGCAGCTCACCGCCATTTGTGAGTCGTTGTTCAAGCTCTTACGCATAAACCAAACTGATCACTGGAATGAGGATTGCCAAGAGGCTTTTGGAAGGATCAAGAAGTACCTAATGAATCCTCTCGTACTTATGCCACCAATACCTGGAAGGCCTTTCATCTTGTACATGACAATCTTAGACGAGTCAATGGGGTGTATGCTGGGGCAACATGACGAATCCGGAAAGAAAGAGCGCGCTGTTTACTACCTAAGTAAGAAGTTCACGACCTGTGAAATGAACTACTCCTTGCTCGAAAGAACGTGTTGTGCTTTAGTATGGGCATCCCATCGCCTAAGGAAGTACATGCTGAGCCATACTACCTGGTTGATATCCAAGATGGACCCGGTTAAGTACATCTTTGAAAAGCCAGCCCTCACGGGACGAATTGCTCGGTGGCAAGTCCTGCTATCCGAGTTTGATATAGTCTACGTCACCCAAAAGGCGATAAAAGGAAGTGCCTTAGCAGATTATTTGGCTCAACAGCCTCTTAACGACTATCAGCCCATGCATCCTGAATTCCCAGATGAGGACATCATGGCCTTGTTTGAGGAAAAATTGGACGAAGATCGGGACAAATGGACCGTATGGTTTGACGGAGCGTCAAACATTCTAGGCCATGGCGTTGGGGCAGTATTGGTCTCTCTGGACAATCAATGTGTACCTTTCACAGCCAGGCTAGGATTCGAATGCACCCACAACATGGCCGAATATGAAGCATGTGCCCTGGCCGTCCAAGCAGCGATTGACTCCAATGTCAAACTACTCAAGGTGTACGGCGACTCAGCGTTGGTAATCCATCAGCTGAGAGGGGAATGGGAAACTAGAGATCCCAAGCTGATACCCTACAAAGCCTATATCAAGGAATTGGCTAAGACCTTTGATGAGATCTCCTTCCATCATGTTCCCCGCGAGGAAAATCAAATGGCGGATGCGCTTGCTACTTTGGCGTCTATGTTCCAGCTGACGCCGCACGGGGATCTACCCTACATTGAATTTTGGTGTCGTGGCAAACTCGCGCATTGTTGCCAAGTAGAAGAGGAACGAGACGGAAAGCCTTGGTATTTCGACATCAAGCGATATGTCGTAAGCAAAGAATACCCGCCAGAGATTGCCGACAATGATAAGAGGACATTGAGAAGGTTGGCAGCCGGTTTCTTCATGAGCGGAAGCATACTGTATAAGAGAAACCACGACATGACACTCCTGCGGTGTGTGGATGCCAGGGAGGCAAATCACATGATCGAGGAAGTCCATGAGGGCTCGTTTGAAACGCACGCCAACAGGCATGCTATGGCCAGGAAGATCCTAAGAGCAGGTTATTACTGGCTTACCATGGAAAGTGATTGTTGTGTCCATGTGAGGAAGTGCCACAAATGTCAAGCGTTCGCAGATAATGTCAATGCTCCACCACATCCTCTGAATGTCATGTCCGCCCCTTGGCCTTTCTCCATGCGAGGGATAGATGTCATCGGGGCCATTGAGCCCAAGGCCTCAAATGGTCATCGCTTCATCCTCGTAGCGATAGATTATTTTACCAAGTGGGTCGAGGCGGCCTCCTATACCAATGTCACGAGGGGTGTGGTGGTCAGGTTCATTAAGAAAGAGATCATCTATCGATATGGTTTGCCAAGGAAGATTATCACGGACAATGGCACCAACCTGAATAACAAGATGATGGGGGAAATATGCGAGGAGTTTAAAATCCAGCATCACAATTCCACACCCTACCGGCCAAAGATGAATGGAGCCGTGGAAGCGGCCAATAAGAATATCAAAAAGATTATCCAAAAGATGACCGTGTCATACAGAGATTGGCACGAAATGCTCCCATTCGCGTTACACGGTTACCGAACTTCAGTGCGAATGTCAACTGGGGCAACGCCGTTCTCATTGGTGTATGGGATGGAGGCTGTGTTACCGTTTGAGGTAGAAGTCCCGTCATTAAGGATCTTGGCAGAATCCAGATTAAAGGAATCAGAGTGGGCCCAAACGCGCTATGACCAGCTCAACCTCATTGAGGGTAAGCGCTTAACGGCCATGAGGCATGGGCGCTTGTACCAGCACAGAATGAAGAATGCATTCGACAAGAAGGTACGCTTGCACAAGTTCCATGAGGGAGACCTTGTGCTAAAGAAAATATCCCATGCCGTCAAGGACAATCGAGGAAAATGGGCCCCAAACTACGAAGGGCCTTTTGTTGTGAAAAGGGCTTTTTCCGGAGGAGCCCTGATGCTTACCAACATGGATGGCGAAGAGCTACCTTCGCCTGTGAATTCTGATGTCGTCAAGCGATATTATGCTTAGAATCTGGGGCAATTAAGGATGTCGCTGCATGTTCTTTATCTTAACGTGTTTTCTGGATTTCCCCCAGGGATTCCCCGTCTACTGTATCTCTCGTTACAATCTTTCAAAGAAATGAACGTAGATTCGAGGCTTTAGTCCTCACGTTGGTTTCAAACCTTGCATTAATTTGTGATCACCTGAGACTTTCCGCTCAGTTCATGGGATGCCCCAAGCGCTTAATTAAAATTGAACCTAAACCAACTTTCGCTCAAATTTGTTGCATTTGAAAACATTCATGCATACGCATACGCATGCATATTGTTGTGGTAAAACAGGGGCAGGATCATCTTGAGCTACCTTCTGGGGTGGGGACAAAACATGAACAGCAGAAACCAACCCAAGGTAAGACAACGATGCGGTCAGGATTGGCCGTACCTGGTTGTTTATTACTTGCAGGTACTTAGGAACGGATGCAATTGGGGATGGGGTCACGACCGACTGATCGTTGCCCCTTCTCTGTGCTAAACAAGCAGAGAACGTCGCTGCAAGGCAGCCCCGTATCCTTTGTATTCGCAGTTTTCTTTTGCTATTTGTTTGTTTTAAAAATAAGTAATCAACGCCTAATTCTAACTTAAGTAAGTTCAAGTTAGGCAAAACGCTAACCCATAAGGAAGGAGGGGACATGGTTAATGTTCCTCTAAAAAAAAAAAAATGCAGGTTAGCTTGCCTGCGCGAGCAACCCCTGCACCAAAATATAAGAGTGACGAAAGGGGGGACGTTTTTGCATTCAAAAACTTCTTTTCCCCCCTTTCAAAAGCCATACCCACGGAATTTACGAGTTTGCACCCCTAGGGTCTCTACTTTTCGCATTCTTCGATTCCGTTTTGCGCTTTTATTCATCACCAACAAGTAAGTGTTCCATCCTTAAGCTTTCTAGCTTTTCATTGGTGTATTTTGATCTCCTTTTGGTGCTCTAAATTGTGGGGATATACTCAAATATGTGGGGCAATTTTGGTTTGTTTTCTTGCTTGATTGGGTCGAATTGGGGGTTTGTATGGGATGGCCCTAGGCCTATAATGCATTTTGAAGCAATGGGACATGCCACATTGTCCCCGTTCTCTTGCTATTAATGCCTAAACGCGCACCCACCAAGTTTTCGGTGAAATGCCTCAATGGCATTAGCGCGTGGTTTTCGTAGGGAAACAACCCGTGGGGCATTTTGGTTTGCACATATTTTCTATTTTTTGGGACATGCATTCATTCCCGAAAAGGCTAGAGTAATTGCCCCACATATATCCTAGACCTAGGAACCAAAGTTTTATGCAAAAGAACACAAGAGTGGGTGCATATTGGGTAAAGTTACCTTTTTTTGGCCAGCAATCAGCTATGAGCCACGCTACGATAATTTCCCTACCCCTAGATGTTTAGGAATTTTGCTCATCATAAATGTATAGGTTTAGGATAGGTAGCAAAATACCTTTGGCAACTTACACTTTGGGTGTGGTAGCGAAATACTTGGATGTATGTACATGTAATTTTTGGTAGTCAAAATGTCTCACAAAAAATATATATATGTTGCATGTTATGTAAAGAAAATACATTACAAAAATACCTTTTAATTTGAATGCAATTTTAGTCAGCAAAAGGAAATATACTTGAATTTACATGCGGCTTTTAGGTAGCAAAAACACTTGAATACAACATGAAATGTAGCACCTTATTGTGTAGATAGCCAAGATTCATCACAAGGTTTGTATATGCATAGGTATTAGAAATGCCAGAATGTGCACGTGTGCAATTTTTGGTAGCCAAGATGCTTTGAGTATGCATGTATGTAAATTTAGCCAAGAAAGTTCATGTGATGTAGGTAGCAAATACACCTTGGAAGTACACATAGATAAATCTAGGTAACAAAGGTTCCTTGATTGCGCATCGGTGCATTTTTTTAGGTAGAAGAATATCTTGTGCGAGTGAATGTTCGTAAGGGAGTATGTGCATGAGTTTGCTCTAAATTTACATTGATGTTTGTGTTTATTGGAGGAGGTTGTATGCCATTTTTGTTTTAAGAGTAGCATTTCTTGGTAAAACTAACTTTCCAAATGTTTGCCTTCGCAGAAAATGGCCCCGAGGAAGCTTGCCTCAAAGAGGTCCAGGAAGGATAAGGCGGCCGAAGGAACTAGTTCCGCTCCTGAGTATGACAGTCACCGCTTTAGGAGCGCCGTACACCAGCAGTGCTTCGAGGCCATCAAGGGATGGTCATTTCTCCAGGAGCGACGCGTCCAGCTCAGGGACGATGAGTATGCGGATTTCCAGGAGGAGATAGGTCGCCGGCGGTGGGCATCACTAGTTACCCCCATGGCCAAGTTCGATCCAGAAATAGTCCTCGAATTTTATGCCAATGCTTGGCCAACAGAGAAGGGTGTGCGCGACATGAGGTCCTGGGTAAGGGGTCAGTGGATCCCGTTTGATGCCGATGCTATCGGCCAGCTCCTGGGATATCCGTTGGTGCTGGAAGAGGGCCAGGAGTGCGAGTATGGCCAGAGGAGGAACCGGTCTGATGGGTTCGATGAGGAGGCTATCGCTCAGTTGCTATGTATACCGGGGCAGGATTTTGCCCGGACTGCTGCTGGAAGGCGGGTGCGGATCATGCGCACCAACATGACCACCCTGACTCAGATATGGATGACTTTGCTGCTCAGCAACATCCTGCCCACCGATCATAATTCCGACCTCCCCCTGCCGAAGTGTCAGCTGGTGTACGCCATCCTGACGCGAATGAGCATCCATGTGGCTCAGTTGATCGCTGATGCCATCTATATTTTTGCAGGTATGGCGCCTACTAGGCACCCTTTGGACCTAGATAAGTCCAACAGGGCCCTGGGATTTCCAGCACTGATCACAGGACTCTGCCAGTCGTTCGGAGTCCCCGTTGCACCTACCAAGGTGATTCGGCCGCCCATCACCCGGGCTTTTATTGAGAAGTACTGCACCCAGAGACAGGCTCAGGGGAATACTCCACAGGCCGCGGGCGCGCCACCACCACCTCATCAGGCTGGCCCGGCTGGGTCATTCGACATGGAGCAGTATTTACGGCATTTGGTTCGCCAGCAGGCAGCCAACCACCGGGCACATGTGCAGACCCATGATTGCCTATACCAGATGAGCCTCAGCATGCAGAGCTAGGGCTTCGCTTCTTTTTCATGCCCTACTCCAGACCAGTTCAGGGCATAGGTCGCATGGCCCGGGGATTGGCCCGAGGCCCAAGCAGGAGAGGCGCCCCCGGAAGTTCCCGGCGATGGAGAGGAGGCCCACGAGGACGAGGAGATGGCCGATTTGCTTGACTTCTTGGGAGGGAGTGGAGCTACATGACTGGGAGATCCCCAGATTCATGTTTTCTTTCGTATTTCTTTTATCATTTTTATGTTATGTTTTGACTTGAGAGACTAATGTTTGTTTTTGTTGTTTCAATTGTCATTTGTACAGCGCATACATTTTTGTTTGGATTGTTGCGTTAGTGCTTATATATCATTACTATCAATGATGTTTGAAATTCTGGAACCGTGTAGAGTTCTTCGTTTAGGAACATCGTCCAAAATAATAATAATAATAATAAAATAAAACAAACAAAAATCATGATAAAAATAAAAATAAGAAAATAAAAAAAGGGAGAGCAAGTAAGAAAAAAGAGAGGAAAAAGGAAAAGAAAAATAAGTTGTTTAGCTGAAAAACCGACATGCTTTTGAAAAGAGATGACTTCCGACTTTTGTTTGAAAAAAATCACTGATCATAACTAGTTTTTAAAAATAATGTGTGTACACCTGAAGGGTGAATGCTGTGAAATTTTCCCGAGTACCCAAAATGGACTAGGATGAATGCACAAATTGATAAAAGAACATATTTTGGAAACATTGGGTTGATTTAAAATAGAGGAAATGAATCCTGAGCCCTAGCATCACATGACCATAAAAATTTGACACTTGAGTGTCCACATAGGTGCATGCATGACCAGTTTTGCATAAAATTTCCAAATCATCATTTTTGCATTTGTGTCATGGAAATAATGTGGGGCATCCCTTTTATCCTTGAGCCAAACCAAACCCCGACATGTATCATGTCTAGCCATTCTACAAGCCTTGAGCCAAAATCCTGACTCACCATAAACCTTGACCCAGGGTGAGAATGTCAAGCCTTACCCTCGGAAGCAAAAAAAGAAAAGAAGGAAATTTCCAATCAAAGAGAAAGCAAAAAAAAAGAGAAGAAAGGAAAATTTCCAATCAAAGAGAAAGCAAAAAAAAGAGAAGAAAGAAAATTCCCAATCAAAGAATGGGAGAAAGTAAAAAAAAAGAAGAAGAAGAAGGAAAGAAAGCTCCTGATCAAGGATCGAAAGAAAACAGAAGAAATGTGCCGAAAGGTCGTTGGACCAGACAATATCTGAACAATACAGAATTGTCACCAAATGAACAAAAGGAAGGAAAGGAAACCACAACCTGAAGTGGTCTTCCCCCTTTGATTACCAACCAAAATCCTGTGCGTCGGTGACTTGTTCGCCTCGCGCAAAACCAAAACAGAAAAGGAAAAGGGCAAAAACACACAAAAGCCGAAAAACCCACCAAAAGAACCCATTCCCAAGGGAAGCCCTATCGATCCATGATCACGCATGTAATTTTTGATTTGATAGGAAATAATTTGTAAAATCAAGTCATGACATATCTATGGTTCGGAATTAGGATGAAACACTTACCTGTGCGAGATTGATACACTTTGAGTGATTTTCTTCTATTTTTGTCGAACCCAGTGTTTCCTCTAAATGGTCATTTAGAAACAAAATGCTAAACATCCAGAATCTCATTTGTGGTTATGAGAAAATTTCATCAGCAGATTCTCCTTCCCCGATAGGCACATTGTTTTTGTCCGAAAAGCATATGTTGATATGATTAGTTGGAAGTTTTATCTCTTTACTAAAGCACGTTTGCATTTTAGTGGAGAAAACACTGAGACTATTTCTAGTCTCACAAGTTATCAAGAACTACGTAGGTCTGAGTTCCTCATTGGAGGATACGTAGGAGCAAAAGCCTCGCTTTTGTCGACCACACCGCTTTTTGATACCATGACCCAAGAGCTGGTAGCCCGCGGAGACACCTTACGGTTATCCGCACCTCGTCATTCAGTGACCCCAAGTATGATTGATGAGCAGAGGCCTATGTGGTCATCTGCGCCCTTTCCGGAGGTGTCAGCATCTTCCGGTGGAGACTTTTTCAAGTCTCACAAGTTATCCAGAACTACGTAGGTCTGAGTTCCTCATTGGAGGATACGTAGGAGCAAGAGCCTTGCTTTTGTTGGCCGCCCCACAATCTCTGTCATACTGACCCTGAGGTCATATGACATGTGGAGACAAATTATGGTCATTCCGCACCCCTTTTCCATTCAGACACAGTCGTGTCCAATGGCACGCAGAGACAAATTATGGTCATTCTGCACCCTTTTGTCATCCAGAGGCGGCGGGCCCGATGACATGCGGAGACAAATTATGGTCATTCCGCACCCCTTTGCCATTCAGACACAGTCGTGTCCGATGGCACGCAGAGACAAATTATGGTCATTATGCACCCTTTTGTCATCCAGAGGCGGCGGGCCCGATGACATGCGGAGACAAATTATGGTCATTCCGCACCCCTTTGCCATTCAGACACAGTCGTGTCCGATGGCACGCAGAGACAAATTATGGTCATTCTGCACCCTTTTGTCATCCAGAGGCGGCGGGCCCGATGACATGCGGAGACAAATTATGGTCATTCCGTACCCCTTTGCCATTCAGACACAGTCGTGTCCGATGGCACACAGAGACAAATTATGGTCATTCTGCACCCTTCGTCAATCACGGTCGACAAGCCCGTTGACACGCGGAGATTTACATCATCTTCCGCACTTGCAAGATCTGTCATACTGACTTTTGAGTCGCGCTGACGGGCAGAAATACCCGAGTGGTTATCCGTATAAACATTCTTTTGCTATCTGTAAGACAGAACGCTTGATAGCAGGCAGAGACTGACATCGTCTTCTGTACCTTTTGTTCCCCCGGGAACAACGAGTCATTTGGATGCGGAAATTTGATGGTCACCCGCGACTCTCGTCAACCGAGAGGAACGAAATTAGTGTCTTATCTTTACTTTCCTTTTATCTCCGATAAAAGACAAGTAAAGAGGGGCAACTGTCATACCCTAATTTCGTCCGGGGACCTTTGCTTGATGACATGCGACCTTTGTTTGGTCCTTGTAAGGTGCTTGGCACCCATCATTAGGCAATTTGTGAAATTCCGGGACATGCCGGAAAACAAAAGAAAATATTGATGCACAATCCGTAAGGTTCCGTGACACACCGGAAATCAAATGGAAGCATCGTTGCACAATTAATGAGGTTCCGTAACATTCCGTAAGTCAAAAAGGGGATGATTATGTAATCCGCAAGGTTCCGTAACATTACGGAAAGAAAACAAGTATCGTTACGAAATTCGTAAGTTTCCGTAACTTTACGAAAAAAGAATCACCAAAAAAAAGGCAGGGGGTGTACTTAGTAAAAACGGGGGTGCAAATAGCAACCAGACCCACTTGGTCCCTCCAAAAGATTCCTCCAGAAGGTTGTTGCTTCTGGAGGAAGCAACCCTGCTCGCCTGGGCGAGCTGGGTGGCAAGCTTCTCCCCCAATTTTCTATATATAGGGGGAGAAGTGAAGTGAATAAGGGTTTAGCCCCTTAGGCACTTCTCTCTCTTTCGAATTTGCTTGGAAAAATTTTTTCCGTGAAGAAAATCCAAGCCGAGGCGCTTCCGAATCGTTTCCGTAACGTTTTCGTGAGGAATTTCAACCGTTCTTCGACGTTTTGTCATCTAGAGGTGGCGGGCCCGATGACATCTAGAGGTGAAGAAAAGGCACGCAGAGACTAATGTTGTCTTCTGCGCCTTTTGTCATCTAGAGGTGGCGGGCCCGATGATATGCGGAGACCAATTACGGTCATCCGCACGCTCGATGAGTGATAAACGCGCAGAGACAAATTCTGTGCCCTTTATCATTTAGATTTCGCAAGTCGAGTGATAAATGTGCAGAGAAAAATTATGGTCATTATGCGCCCTTTATCATTTAAGGACAGTAAGTCGAGAGGTGGGCAGAGACAAATTATGGTCATTCTGTACACCTTTTCGCCATCCGGAGGCGATTGTGTCCGGTGGCACGCAGAGACAAATTATGGTCATTCTGCGCCTTGTCGCCCAGGCTCGATCACGTCCAAAGACACGCAGAGATAAATTATGGTCATTCTGCGCCTGGTGTCAACCAGGAGGAAAGCATTGTTGCACAACCCGTGAATTTCCGTGACATGCCAGAAGTCAAAAGGAAATGTAAATGCACAATCCGTAAAGTTCCGTAACATTCCGAAAGGAAAAAAAGGGATGATTCGTAATCCGTAAGGTTCCATAACATTATGGAAAGAAAACAAGTATCGTTATGAAATTCGTAAGTTTCCGTAACGTTACAGAAAAAGAATCAACAAAAATAGGCAAGAGGGTGTATTTAGTAAAAATGGGGGTGAAAATAGCAACCAGGCCCACTTGGGCCTTCCAGGATGTTCCTCTAGAAGGCGGTTGCTTCTGGAGGAAGCAACCTAGCTCGCCTGGGCAAGCTAAGCTCTCCTGGGTGAGCTGGGTGGCAAGCATCTCCTTCCTTTTCCTATAAATAGGGGAAGGAGGGAAGAACAAAATTGTTCAACCCTCCTGATATCTGAGATTCACTTAAAATTAGTGAGAAAAATTGTTTCCGTGAAGAAAATCCAAGCCGAGGCGCTTCCGTAAGGCTTCCGTGACGTTTCCGTGGGTGATTTCGTGAAGATTTTCAACCGTTCTTCGTCGTTCGTCGTTCATTCTTCATCGTTCTTCGGTCTTCAACCGGTAAGTTCCCCAAATCAAACTTTTCAATTCTTTCTATGTACCCTTAGGGGTCCTCATTTGTTTCGCGTTCTTTTATTTCCATTTCATTTACTTTCCGTACCCCCTTTTGACGTGCTTTAGTCATTTATTTAAGTCATTTTCTTGCCTAATCAAAAATAAAATAAATTTCCACCGATCATTCGTATTGTAACATCCTTTAATTTCTATTAAAATGAATTCCGACCGTTCGGTCATGCCGTAACCACGTTTAAAACCAAGAAGAGGCAAATTAATAATATAATAATAAAAAATATCTTTTAGTAAAATAAATCAAAAAAATCAATCGGACGTTTCTTTGGGATTTTTTCTTTCTTAACCGAATCGACTAATAACCAAAGTGAAACTTAGGCTAAAATCAATTCATAAGTCAAGCTTTTGTCATCCCCTAAAAAAGCCATTTTTAAGGTCCAACGCCTTGAAATGGTCTTTTCCGTTTTTATTGGTTAAATGTAGATTTCTAAAAGGCCTAAAATCAACATGTAGCTTTACTACCTCTTTCAAAAATAAAGAGATCATTAATGGTCCAATGGCTTAATGTCTTCTCTCTTTTCAAAAGAATCGAAAGATTATTTAATGGTCCAACGCCTTAAATGACCTTTCATTCAATAAAAACATATCTTGCAAAAACGGATAAAAAATAACTTAACCAAATACTTTGTTCTCTCAAAGAACTACGTAGGTCTGATTTCCTTATCACAATTAAGGAATACGTAGGAGCCAGGGAAACACCCTCATCAATCGCAAAAAGATAAAAATATAAAAAGTACAAAAAGAAATAAAGACGTAAAAGGGAACATAAAAATTGAAGTCATGTTTGCACATTTAATTAAAGGCTGCCGTCCCTTGTGACGGACGTGTGGGGTGCTAATACCTTCCCCGTGCGTAAATACAACTCCCGAACCATTCACTTAAAGTTCGTAGACCACGTCTTTTCCTGTTTTTCCGACGTCTTCCTCAAGTAAACGTTGGTGGCGACTCCGCGCACCTTCCTTTCTTGGAAGATGCACCCACAAGTCAAGCGTCGCCCTCCCGTCGAAGGGTAGGTTGCGACATGATGTCCTCGTCCAGGAACTCCGGATGCATAGGTTGGTAATCATTGATGGGCTACTGAGCTAGGTAATCTACCAAGGTGCTTCCCTCTATCACCTTTTGAGTGACGTAAACAATGTCGAACTCTGACAGCAGAACCTACCACCGAGCGATCCGTCTGGTGAGAGTGGGCTTTTCGAAAATATACTTGACTGGGTTCATCTTCGATACCAGTCAAGTGGTGTAGCTCAGCATGTATTTCCTTAGACGGTGGGCTGCCCATACCAAGGCACAACATGTTCTTTCAAGCAAAGAGTAGTTCCTTTCACATGCTATGAACTTCTTGCTCAAGTAATAGACGACCCGCTCCTTTTTCCCAGACGCGTCATGATGCCTCAGCATACATCCCATCGACTCATCCAACACAGTCATGTATAGAATGAGGGTTCTTCCAGGCATTGGTGGCACAAGCACAAGAGGATTCATAAGGCATCGCTTGATCCTTCCAAATGCCACATGGTAGTCGTCGTTCCATTGGATGGACTAATTCTTACGCAAAAGCTTGAAGAGAGGCGCATAGGTAGCAGTTAGCTGTGATATGAACCTTGCAATATAATTCAGGCATCCCGATAAACCTCAGACTTGTTTCTCAGTGTGTGGCTCAGGCATTTCAAGGATGGCCTTCACCTTGTTGGGGTCCACCTCTATCCCTTTCTAGCTTACGATAAAGCCAAGAAATTTTCCCGACTTGACCCCAAAAGTACACTTGGCGGGATTCAATCTTAGTCGTTACTTACGCAGCCTTTCGAAAAGCTTCCACAAGTTGATGAGATGTTCCTCCTCGGTTTTAGACTTGGCAATCATGTCATCCACGTAGACTTTAACTTCCTTATGTAGCATATCGTGGAATAATTCTACTATAGCCGGTTGGTAGGTTGCCCCAGCGTTCTTGAGCCCAAAGGACATCACATTGTAGCAGAATGTTCCCTACAAGGTGATGAACGTCGTCTTTTCCGTGTCCTCCGGCGCCATCTTTATTTGGTTGTAGCCCAAGAACCCATCCATGAAAGAAAACAAAGCAAAATTGGTTGATTTATCTACAAGGACATCGATGTGAGGTAAAGGAAAGTTATCCTTTAGATTGGCTTGGTTTAGATCCCGATAGTCCACACACATTCGTACCTTCCCATCTTTCTTAGGGACTGGCACAATGCTGGCAACCCATTTCGAGTACCGAGCGACTACCAAGAAGCCAACGTCAAATTTCTTTTTCACCTCTTCTTTTATCTTTAAGGACATCTCAGGTTTCATCCTTCTTAGTTTTTGTTTCATCGGGGAACAACTGGGATTCAAAGGCAACCTATGCTGCACAATGTCGGGACTCAAGTCGGGCATATCTTGGTATGACCAAGTGAAGATGTCTTGGTAGTCTCGTAGCAGAACCACCAATCTATCTCGAATAGGTGTGGTCATGCCCGTGCCAACCTTAACCTTTTTCTTTTCCTCACGAATGCCCAAGTTTACGATTTTCATCTCTTCTTTGTGTGGCTTCATTTCTGAGTCTTCTTGTTCGACCATTCTTTCTAGCTCTAGTGGGGAAGCTCCCAATCTTCATCTTCTACATCCCCAGTTTGGTTTATTAGCTGCTCAAAATTGACGTCTGGGTTGTCGATATTAGTACCTTCATAGGACTCATCGTTGGATCTGTACCATTTAATCGCAACAAAAATAAACATGCATACGAATGAGAATGGGTGAAAGTGCCAGAACAAATGAACAAAAGCTGTATTTATATATATTTGATAGCAAAAGACAAGCCCAAACAGGGAGAAACCCTAAAGCCTAGGCCCAGCTATAGGGTTTGGACTAACAAATTACATTATGTTCGCCATAAGAGTTGCTTACCACTTCCAAAGCTTGGAAGGATGTCTCTATGGATTCTTCTACGGCTTCCACATATGGTGTAGAAGAAGGAAAACTTGCAAGGATGTCTTCCTCCCAGATACTATGATGAACTGCCCTTCCACCACAAACTTCAACCTTTGGTGGAGTGTTGAAGGGACTACCCCAACTGAGTGAATCCAAGGTCAGCCTAAAAGGTAGCTATAGGCCAGGTTCATATCCATCACTTGGAAACTGATTTGACAGATATGCAGTCCAATTTGAATTGGGAGACCAATCTCCCCCCTTACGTCCCAGCGGCTACCGTCAAAAGCCTGCACCACCATGGAGGTCGGCCTCAGGTGTAACGCGTTGAAAGGCAGTTTGTCCAATGTGCTTTTGGGCATGACATTCAGCGACGATCCGTTGTCGATAAGAATCTTGGCCACGATGTGGTCCAAACACTTGATGGACACATGTAAGGCCCTATTATGCCCCTGGCCCTCGATGGGTATCTCCTCATCGGCGAAGGTAAGGTAATTGTTGGCAGTAATATTGTTGATGATGCCCTCGAAGCTCTCCACAGAGATGTCTTGGGCCACATGGGCTTCATTCAAGATTTTTACCAATAGTGCCCAATGAGGCTCCGAGTTCATGAATAGTTCCAACAGGGAGACCCTAGTTGGGGTCTTATTGAGTTGTTCAATCACCTTGAACTCGCTTTGTTGAATGATCCTTGACGAACTCATCCTTCCTTCCATCGGGTCTTATTGAGTTGTTCAATCACCTTGACGAACTCATCCTTCCTTCCATCGGGTTTTTGAGGAGCATACTTCCATGGGACTTCCTTATCACTCTTGTAAGGGAAAGGGACATGCTTATTACTCAAGGTAGGCTGGAAGTCTTGGGGCTTTTGGGTGGCAGCATCTCTGGTGAAGTGGATCACTAATGGTTTAGGCTTTTTTGGGCTTTTGTCAGCCAATTGCATGCACACATGTTGCTCCTCCTTGATTGCATCACCAATTTCAAACCGTCCTTGGTCCATTATCCCTTGTAGCAAGTCCTCTTCCATAGGGCATGCCTCTACATCATGTGCTGCCCCTGGGTGTATTAAGTAGGTGTCATCCTCGCCTTTTTTCGAAGAAAATGATGCCCGCCTCGCGTAGCACCTTCAATATAAACCTCCTAGAGGTTATCACATCTTTCAATTGCTTCAGCCTCTGGAGTCCGCACTCCTCTACCGCATTAACCGCTGGCCCCTCATGATAGGCAAGAGGGTTTTTCTTTACGTTTGGACCGTCCTCTTGGAACGTTAGCCAACTTGTGTCGATCAAAATTTGGTCTTGATGTTTGAAGGCCATACATTGTTCTATCGAGTGTCCTAGGACACCTCCATGATAAGTGCAGGTTGCATTGGGGTTGTACCATCGAGGGAAAGGAGACTAGAAAATCTTCCTGAGGGATACCACTGCCATTTGGTTGGCGATTAAAGAGGGTAGCAAGTCTACGTAGGGCATCGGGATGGGAGTGAACTCCACAGGTTTCTTTACTGAAAAATTCCTTCCCGGATTGGCGCTTCTGCTCGGATTGGGGATGCCAGTGGGGCGAGGCTGTGTAGAAGCCGAGTTTTGAGTGGGGGACCTTTGTGGTTGAGCGGGTGCCCTTTGCTGGATGGGTGCTGGACTGGAGGGGTTTCCGACACGGGACAAAAAGCTCGGTTGATGTTGGGCATATTGGTAAGTGTTGAGAGGGGTTTGCTGGGGTTTCGGCCAAGTAGGAGCTGAAGTCAAAGCGTGGGCATCCCCTTCCTTCTTCTTTGACCTAGTTGCTCCAAATCTTCTATTGCTCGTACCGGCTGGAGCAACATAATCGAACTTCCCTCTTTTCAGGCTTACTTCAATCCTCTCGCTCGCGAATACTAAATCTGTGAAGTTAAAGGGCATGTAGCCCACCAACTTTTCATAGTAGAACACCAACAGCGTCTCCACTATCATTGTGATCATCTCTCTTTCTACCATGGGGGGTGCCACTTGCACTGCCAAGTCCCTCCACCGTTGGGCGTACTCCTTAAATGACTCATGCTCCCACTTGTGCCACATCAGGTACTAAAGATAATTTTGTCATGTCGGCGAAAGGGTAATCGCCAAACCCTTTGACAACCCTTAATCTCTCTTCGATGAGATCAAGTATCTCTCTCCCTTCCACTGCCGAAGGTGGCCCCCCTACTAAGAAATGCAGCGGTTGCAGAGGGCAGGGTTGAGGAGCTCCCGCAGTATTGGGTTAAGGCATAGCATTACACACCAGTCCCTCGACGGTGAAAATGAAATATGGGTCAAAGTCCCCTTGAGCATGCTCCCGTGGCTCTTCACGGGCGCCTCCTACAGGCTGGGGTTGCTGACCCTCAAAGGTAACGAGAATGGCATGATTAACGTTCTCGTTAGGCATGTGCATGGTGGGCAACATATAATTGGGGGGGTAAGCCATAGGGGTAAGCATTCCTATTATACCCCATGTGTGGACCACTGGTACTGCCCAACACTTCTCCTCCTTGTCCAACCATGTTCGGGGCGGGTTGGTTTGCTTGGTTTATGGCAGAGGGATGGGTAGGATTCGCCTCAGTGGCGGTGCTGGTGGTGGCAACTGCGGCCGTGTTGCTTTCCATCATTCTCTTCATGCTTAACATGGCTTCCATTATGGAAGCCACTTGATCCTTCAAGGCCACCATATCGACCTTTAATTGTTCCTACACCTCTTCTATGTCACCCATGACTCTAGTTTTGGAATGGGTTCGATAGGGGTGCCTTAAAGCGTGTTTAGTTATGGTGTTTACTGCCTAATGAAAAAAAATGCAGTGAGTAATGCGACAAAGAACTAAACATGAATGCATGCTAAAGATCAGTTGACGTAGCACCATCTGGAGCTTGTAGGCCTTGGATCTTCTTCATCAATGGGGTCCTTTGCTTCTTGAATTCCAATGGTAGCAGAATGGAGAAGGAGAAAGATGATTAGAGACGCCACTTCAAGGAGAAAATGAGTCAAGAAGAAACTCACCACCATAGGAAGCCATGGATAAGAGCTTGAAGGTAGGAGAAGAAGAATGGAGGGAGAAGGAGAGAGGGAGCACGAAATTTTATGCCTCAAAAGAGGTCTAAACTTTGAAGTGTAATTCTCAAATGATCAAAGTTGAAAAAATGCACGCACATGGTCTCTATTTATAGCCTAAGTGTCACACAAAATTGGAGGAAAAATTGAATTTCTATTCAAATTTCACTTGAATTTAAAATTGAATTTGTGGAGCCAAATTTTGGAGCCAAAATTTCACAATTTATGAATATTGAATTTTAGCTATGTTTCAGCTCACTAATCCAAGATCAAGTCAAAGATTCTCCACTAAGTGTGTTTAGGTGTCATGAGGCATGTAAAGCATGAAGGAAATGCACAAAGTGTAACTATATGATGTGGCAATGAGGTGTAGCAAGAAAATGCTCACCTCCCCCTCTAAAATTTAATTGGATTGGGCTTTTCAATTCAATTAAATTTATTTCCCAATACACACATCAAATATTCACTTAATGCATGTGAAATTACAAAACTACCCCTAATACAAAAACTAGTATAGGTGCCCTAAAATACAAGGGCTGAAAAATCCTACATTTTTAGGGTACCCTACCTACATTATGGAGCCCTAAATAGAAGGCCCAAAAATAATGAAATCCTAATCTAATATGTACAAAGATAAGTGGGCTCATACTTAGCCCATGGGCCCGAAATCTACCGTAAGGCTCATGAGAATCCTAGGGCCTTCTCTTGTGTCTCTGGCCCAATCTTCTTAGAGTCTTCTATCCAATGCTCTTGAGGGGTAGGATTGCATCATTCCCTCCCCCTTGAAAAGAGATTTGACCTCAAATCCAGAGGTTTTTGAAACTCTTGGCTTCTTCCCTCAACACCTGTAAAAAGAATAAAAACATATATATTAGTGGTCTTTGGTATGTTGGAGTAAGGTAAGGTCCAAAAACCCATTTCCTGGGTATCTTCCAATGAGAGAACATGGTTCCTCACCAACTCAATGAGTGGTGCTACAAGTATAGAAAAATATGGGAGAAACTTTTTGTAAAAGTTTGTTAAGTCATGGAAGCCTCAAATTTTCCTTATACTTGGTGGAGTGGACCACTCAGGAATGACCTTTATTCTCTTAGGGTTAGTGGGAACCCCTTGATCACTATTTAAAAAATTAAGGAAAGTAATGCAATAAAACATACATTTTTATGTATTTTCATGTTGATTATTGTTACCAAAAAGTACGACAAACCTAAGGTATCCCATATGAGCACCTAAGTTTGTATTGAAACTAAAAATAAAAAATAAACCTTCCTAATGAATCCCTATGTATATGAATCATGAAGATGTTGGATGGATGGGTGATTTTACAAAGGAGGGTTATACCACTCAACACATTCATCATACCACCTATCATAAGGATTTCGTGCCTTATAATACCTATTTTGGGCAGCAACAAAGCACAAGGAGTTAAGCTCTTACAAACCAAACCCTCATCCAACAACTCTTTTACTTGAGGAATAACCTCAAGCTCAAGAGGTATGGCAGCGCCAAGGGATGTTTCCCTTGATAGGAGAAGGTAAAAATATTTTTTAAGAAGGAGTGCTCTTTTGATATCACCTTTTGTTGCAAAATGATTTTCCTTCTTAACAATCTTCTTGGAGGAATCCTTTTCCTCTTTTTCCTTCCCCTTGGCCTTTGAAGACAAGGCCTTACTATCCTTCTTTTTCTTTTGTTTTTCTAGTTTTTCTTCCTCATCCTTCTTATCTTTCATAGTTAGTTGATCTTTGGACACCTGTTAAGGTGTTAGAGGATGCAACACAAATTTAGTGCCAAGATGGGTGAGGGTAATCTCATTAGTTAGGCCATTGTAAATGATGTTCCTATAAAATTGCCGTGGCCTTCCTAAAAGAATATGCCCTGCCTCCATGGGAATTATATCACAATTAAATTCCTCCTTATATGTCCCAATGGAGAAAGGTACCTTCACTTGTTGGTTAACTATCATTTCCCCTTGCTTATTGAGCCATTGAAATTTATATGGTTTTGGGTGGGGACTGATAGCGACATTTAACTTGGAAACTAATCTTGTGCTACAACAATTGCAACAAGATCCACTATCCACAATGAGAGAACAAGTTTTATCTAAAATTTTGCATCTTGTATGAAATATATTCTCTCTTTGGGATTGAGATAGATCACAAGATTGACCTCCTAGGAGCCTTCTAACCATTAGAAGGTCACCTTCTTGATGCGGGTAGACTTCCTCACTAGACTCCTTACCCCTTACTTCATCTTCACTTCCACTAGAGGAAGGAGAAGAAGTAATCTCCTCTTGTCTACTATAAATGTCTTGGCCCCTCATAATCATGGTTTTCTTTGTGGGGCATTGAGAGACAATGTGACCTCTCCCAAGACATTTGAAGCATTTAATGTTGCTAGTCCTTTCTTGGGAACTAGTCTTAAGGGTGAATTTCTCTATGTCTTACCCTTATCTTCCTTGGGTTTTGAAGGTGCATCCCCCAAAATTCCTTGGGCTTGGTCCTTCCTTGGATAAGAGTGAAAGCCATAAGATTTTGAAAGCTTTCTTTTAAGTTGTTGCTCTACTCTTATACAAAGTTGGACTAGCTCATCTAGGTCCCTATATGGAAGGAGTTCAACCTTGTCCCTCACTTCCATATTAAGCCCACTAAGGAACCTAGCTATGCTTTTTCTTTCCTCCTACCTAAGTCCAGCTCTTAAAAGGAGTAGTTCCATTTGTTGTCTATATTCTTCAACCCTTATACTCCCTTGTCTAAGACTTTGGAGCTTGTCCATGAGCTCTCTTTCATAGTAGAAGGGAATGCGCCTCTACCTAAGGGCACTCTTAAGATCATTTCAATACTCTACTGGAGGATCCCCATGAATCCTTTGTTCCCTAACAAGGGATGTCCACCAATAGAGGGCATACCCTTGAAAAATAAGGGTAGCCAATGGAACTTTTCCCTCTTCGCTAATATGATGGCAAGCAAAGAGTTGTTCAACCTTCATTTTCAAATCTAAGTAGGCCTCAACATTATCTTTTCCATGGAAATATGGGAGGCTAATGTTAACCTCTTGAGGCCTTCTATCATTTTCTCTTCTTTGGGAATGATGTTTAGTATGTGAACTATGGCGCTCTGTATAATAGTCGCTATGTTCTTCACTTAAACTCTTGCAAGAGTCATGACTACTATAGGAGGCAAGTTTTTCTCTTTTCATTTCTTTCAATATTTTTCTTCTTTCTTCCTCTCTTATTTTCTCTCTTTCATCTTGACTTATTTCTTTCACTCTTTTTTTTCCTTTTTCTTTTCTCTCTTGTTTTTCTTTCCACAACTTAAGGGATCTCAACTCATCTAATATCTTATACAAGGGGTCCTTAGGAGTAGAACCCTCACCATTAACACTAGATGAAGAATGAAGACTCATGTTGGTTCCTAAGTTGTGGTTCTTTCTTATTGGGGGTTTGAAAACAAAAGGTAAAAGAAACTATAGTTGAAACTAGCCAAAATAAACACTAAAAGAGGTGTGAAAGATAAGGTAAAAACTAATTGGTAAAAGGCAAGCTATCTAGGCGGTTTGACAATGGAAGGTAAAGGAAATACGCTATGAAAGTAAGCAAGAAATTAAAGTGCAAGAAATGTAAACTAGGCGAATCCTAAGAGTGTTTGGATGACCACATTTAAGGTTCCCAACAAAACACTCACAATCCTAAGGGAAAATTGCCTAAAATTATTACACACAAATGGAAGTAGGGTGACCTATTCGAGGCTCCCAACTTACTTCCAATGAAAGGCCTTTTTGTTACAAAATTTGAAAGCAATGAAAGTAAGTAAAATGTCAATTACAAAATTACAAAAAGGTCCTCAATTTTGGTGGTTGTTCTCTCTTTGGTGATTCACTCAATTAGGAGTGTTTCTTAGTCCAATAGCTCTTAAGGTGGTTGGCCCCTTGCTTCTTGACTCAAATTCTTCAAGGGATGACACCAATCCTCCTTTCCAATTTCCTATATAGCAATTCACAAACAAGGAAACAAAGAGACAAGCAATAACCAAAGATAAAAAAATGAAATGAAAGCTAAACCAATAGAGTTTTAACAAGACAAATTTTCAAGGATTATTCAACAATTAAAGCAATTAAAAGCACATAAAAGCAAGTCAGGACTCAAAGAGAAACCTATAATGGCTCTAGAGTAGAGTACAAAAAAAAAAAAAAAATAAGACTCAAGAAACCTCCAGTTTTGGCACTTGTTTTCACACTAATTTTAAATTGAAATTTCAGAGCTAAGATTGGTATAAAATAGACACCAATTATAAAATAAATTTCAAGCCAAAACAACAAGCACACTTCCCTTTCACTTTTTTTCCTAGACACTAATTTTCCTGACAACTTGTGTGATTTTTCTTATTTTTTTTTCTTTTATGAAAATCACTTTGTTCTTTTTTTATAATTTTGTTCTAGATGCCTAGAAAATTCAGTAAAATGTTTAGCTCAAAATTCACAGTGAACAATTCCTAGTTATTTTTACAAGTTCGTTCAAGCTGCCAGCACCAACGATTTCAACCTAGAAATCAAGAGTAGTGTTTATGTTGCTTAAGGATTGAATAATTACAATTTGTGTTTGCTTATGCTCAAATTTCTTGAATAAAACAATTCAAAAGATCTTAAGACTTATTTTGATTCAAAAATCCAGCCACAACTCGGCACCACAACTCAATTTCTTTATAGGCATCATATAGGAAACATAGAAAACAAAACAAAGTTCAACAACAAGACTACTTATAGGAATTGATTTAGAACATGTTATGATCTAAATCACATGCATGAATTAGACTCAAAATTCGAAAGATAGGCTAAGAATGACAAGAATATATGAACAAATGTATCTAGAATTCAATCAACAAAATCAAAATTCAACACAAACTTAGAACATAATGTGACAATTATTATGACTAAACATGACTCTAAGACAACATGGATTAAGTGATTTACACTTAGATTTTTGTGTATTTTTTTTTTCTAATCAATATTTTGGAAGAAAATTTAGATCTAAAGTTTTGGCACAAGATTATGACTAAAAAATGATAGAACCTAAAATCAACACAAAAACATGATTCATGAGTAGATCTATAAAATTTGAACCATAGAAATGTAATAACAAGTGTAGATCTAAGATTTAATCAGTTTACTTTTTTGAATCTACTCTAAACAGCACCAAACCACAAGATAATGGAGGATATACATGGAGAATAAGATGAAGAACAAGGAATTAAAGTGAATTGACCGAATAAAATGATAGAGGAAGCAAAAGAACATCACCTAGATGAAGATGCTCTGATACCACATGATGTAGCTCCATGTAGAGCTTGTAGGCCTTGGACCTTCTTCATCAATGGAGTCCTTTGCTTCTTGAATTTCAATGGCAGTGGAATGGAGAAGGAGAAAGATGATTGGAGATGCCACTTCAAGGAGAAGATGAGTCAAGAAGAAACTCACCACCATAGGAAGCCATGGATAAGAGCTTGAAGGTAGGAGAAGAAGAATGGAGGGAGAATGAGAGAGGGAGCACGAAATTTTGTGCCTCAAAAGAGGTCTGAACTTTGAAGTGTAATTCTAAAATGATCAAAGTTGAAAAAATGCACACACATGGCCTCTATTTATAGCCTAAGTGTCACAAAATTGGAGGAAAAATTGGATTTCTATTCAAATTTCACTTGAATTTGTGGAGCCAAATTTTGGAGCCAAAATTTCACTAATTATGAATAGTGAATTTTAGCTATGGTTCAGCCCTCTAATCCAAGATCATGTCCAAGATTCTCCACTAAGTGTGCTCAGGTGTCATGATGCGTGTAAAGCATGAAGGATGTGCACAAAGTGTGACTATATGATGTGGCAATGAGGTGAAGCAAGAAAATGCTCACCTCCCCCTCTAAAATTTAATTGGATTGGGCTTCTCCCAATTCAATTAAATTTATTTCCCAACACACACATCAAATATTCATTTAATGCATACGAAATTACAAAACTACCCCTAATACAAAAACTAGTCTAAGTGCCCTAAAATACAAGGGTCGAAAAATCCTATATTTTTAGGGTACCCTACCTACATTATGGAGCCCTAAGTAGAAGGCCCAAAAATTAATGAAATCATAATCTAATATGTACAAAGATAAGTGGGCTCATACTTAGCCCATGGGCCTGAAATCTACCGTAAGGCTCATGAGAACCCTAGGGCCTTCCCTTGTGTCTCAGGCCCAATCTTCTTAGAGTCTTCTATCCAATACCCTTGGGGGGTAGGATTGCATCATAAGTTGTCGAAGAATTGGACTCGTGCAGAATTTTGAGCAAAGACATAGGATTGAACCAAACTCATTTTTATTAAGGAACAAAAATGTTCATCTCGTAAAAAATAAAGCGAAAATACAACCGCCTTAGCGGTTCCTAATTATGTGGGCCATTAAATCGATCATGAGCGGACAATAATTAAGGAGCCTATGAACTTCCTCTGGGGCCGAGTACATGTTCGCTATCACCTTAGCTTTGTTTAGCAGTCTTGGAAGCTTTTGACTCCCATTCAAGGTGAAAGCGAACCTATCCATCCACATCATTGCTTCTCTGTGTAATGAAGCGATTACTCTTTCTCTCGCTTCCCTTTCTACTTGCAAGACCGACACCTTTGTGTGAATGTATGAATACATGAATTCATGAATTTTGATGATGCCAAAGAAGAATCAGACAAGGCTGCTTCAAAGGATAAGCATTGCTTCAAGATCAATACAAGATTGCTTCAACAAATAAAGCCTTGCTTCCATATTACTTTAAGATCAAGCCTTGCCTCAAAACAAAGTGATTCCAAGACATGCAAGGCTCTGGTAATCGATTACCAGGCAGTGTAATCGATTACCAGAAGACAAGTTTGAGAAATAGCTGTTAAAAAGGGTTTTGAATTGGAATTTTGAACATGTAATCGATTACTAGTTATTTGTAATCAATTACCAGCAACAAAACTCTTGAAATTCTAATTCAAAAGTTATGACCCTTCAAAATATAACTGTGTAATCGATTAACAGAAACCTGTAATCGATTACAAGTGAAAAAATTCAGAAAAAGCTTTTTGAAAAGACACATCTCTTCAAACCATTTTGAAAAGGCACGAAGGGCATATATATGTGTGTGTATGATTTCAAAAAGCAAGAGAGAGATATTCCAATAGAACTTTATTGCCAAATGCTCTCTCAACAACTCTTGGGCAAATACTTGCAAATATATTAAGAGTTCATCCAGGATCGTCAATTGCAATATCCTTCTCTTAAAGAGAGAATTCTTCTTCTTCTTCTTCAAAGAGATTGATTAAGGGACAGAGGGTCTCTTAAGTTCTAAGGATTCTTGAACACAAGGGAAGGGTTGTCCCTGTGTGGTTCGGACTTTGTAAAAGGATTTTTACAAAGAGAGTGGAAAATCTCAAGTGGGTTGCTTAAGGACTGGACGTAGGCACGGGAAGAGGCCGAACCAGTATAAATCAAGTTTGCATTTCTCTCTTCCCTTATCTCATTTATTATTGCAATCAATTTTGTCTTGCATGCTTAAAGAACATTATAAAATTGATTGTTGCTTCTTCTTCTGTATTTTGAGCCTATCATTTAGAAGGGGGTTAAAAGTTTGTTAGTGAAAATTAATTCACCCCTTCTTAAGATAACTCAAGCCATTTGTCTAACACATTGCATAATCGTCCTCTAGCCTTTGTTCATGGGTTGCGGCTAGACTTAACTTCTCTTTGTATTGGTCAATGATGGCCTACATGTTTCTCTTTTGTCTTGCTCAATTGCTCAGACAAACTCCTTTTTGACCTTTGGTAAGCCTTCAACTTGTCTTCCAATATCATGCCTTTGACTCTCGACTGGTCTCTCTCGGCCCTCCGAAGCTTAAGCTTGCTGTTGCTGCCCCACGAAGCCCCTCGAAACTTGTTTCGACCTCGTTCTTCCTTTCGGACCCTCTTTGTTTCCCGTTCCAATGCTTCGGCTGTGGCCACATTGACGTCTCTCAGTTCGTCGCATTATTTTTGGACCTTTATAGTTGTCATCTTGAACTTTTCCTTGACTGTTTGCGCCCTTTCAAGTTCTACCTTCAAAGCTTGCACCTCCTCACTCTCCTCAGGGGTTTCAGCCTCTTCCTCACTCGAGGTTTTTAGCTTCGGGAGACAATCTAGCTCTTGCATCCGAGCCTTTAGCCACTTGTGATATCTACTGATGATCCCATTGCTGCTTCCCTTAAGTTCTTTATCCTTTCTTAGTGACCCTTTGAAATATCCTTGCATTGGGGTCACTGAAACCCCGTGCGATGAAGGGTGTGGTACTTTCTTCCGATGGTGCTCCTCTCATGGGGTAGCCAAGTTGTCTTATGGCAAGGACGTGATTATAATTGATATAACCCCTTATTCCCATCAAGGGGACATTTGAGAATCCCTCGCATGAGGACAAAACTCTGGTCCTTCCTTCCTTTCATCGGGGGAACCAACTGACGGATGCACCTACCATACTAGCCAAGAGCTGCTCCCAATTTGCCTTCCCTTTCTCAGTGCACATGCAGTGACCTTGCAGGGGACAAACAGGTCTACTTTCATGACAAAAGAGGTGTGAAACCAGCCACACATAAAGAGTGGGTGTGCAACAAACAATCCTTGTGCCGCTCTTCTTGCATCTTCGGTCAAATGTGTCATAGGCATTGGCCAAAACAGCAACGACCAAGCTTTCTTTGCTATGGTGGTAAGCAAAGAAGGCGTTGATCACCGCTAGATCTACTAATCCATCCACATTTGGAAAAAGGATAACTCCAAATACCAATAGTGCCATGATGTAAATGAAGAAAGCCCATTCACCTTGATCCGCCAAAGCCTTCGCTTTCTCCTCCAAGTGGTTCCTCGGTATTCCGACCACCCCATTTCTATTTTGTTTTACTCGGTCCAATTCTTGCGCCGAGATTTTGAGTACCTTGGCTATTCTCGCCATAGAGGGATAGAACCCAGAAAATAGATATGACTTTCTTCCTCCTAGCGGACATCCCAATATTTCTTCAAACTTTTCCACGGTTGGTACTAACTGAAAGTCCCCAAACGTGAAGCATCTTAGTGGCTGATCTTAATCCTGAGTGAGGGACATAATGGCTTCAACAGAGACTTCTATCATAGTCAGGTCCCAGATCTTTCCATATGTCTTGCAGAAAGCTTGATGCTGGAGTTGATCCATCAACTGCCCCAATTCTTGCAAACTAGCAACCTTTAGGCTTTTAATTTTGACGTGATAGAACCTTTTCCTTAGCAAGGGTGCTTGATTCGATCCCATGTTTTGCTAGACTGAGAAATTCAGTTCGATCAATACTTCAACACCTTATCATGGAGGAAATATGATAAATGTATGAATGAATGCTTATGTTGTGCATGACACAAATGCATTTATTGACACGAGAGCTCGGAAGATCACCTCTTCTTACCCACAAAGCATTAAGCATCATGGTTCATTCATAGTCATTACCATAGTGCCCCATGTATGCATTTAAGAAGGTGATGCAGACCTTCCAACTTCCCATGACAAAATGATGAGACAAATGCAACGCATGAGTGACGACACAATACAAATATACACGTGTGAGAGCATGTGGTTGGTAGCATAAAACAAAAAACATACTACACTGATGTGCCATCATTTTCTTCTATTTTCTAAACCCTTTTTGCACCATTTTAATTACTGATTGGTCTTAATTGTCAATTAATCAGGCAGTTTTATTATTTGGGGCTCATTTAGCTAATTTGATGTTTTTAATCTAATTTCAGGAATTAATGAAACATTGGGCTTAATCCGGATTTTGGTTATGGACTTGAAGAGGGCAAATTAAGCAGCGCTTACCTTAGTTAATTTCTAATTAGGAAATTTTGCAATTTTATTTTATGTTGTTCAGTGTTTATTTCGTTTTGGGCCAGAGTATTGTAATAGGGCCCAGTGACTTTGAGTGACTCTTTTTTAAATAGCAGCCTTGGGATTCGTGCAAGGCATTCTGTTATGCTATTCATTATTCAGAGCTTTTGTTTTAGGGTTTTCGTTTTTCTGCTTGATGCTACTGTTCACGTAATGCAATTTTACGTTTTCTGCTTCTAATTACAGTTTCGTTCTTGCTTCTTCTTCTATTTTCATTTACGTCTCTGTTCATTTACGTTTCTGTTTAATGTTTCATTTGCGTTTTCTGTTTGAATCCATGGAAGGCTAGATTTTCTGGTGTTGTTTCCTTTTGAGGACGAAGCCCAACTCTCTTTGAGGTTTCGCTTGTAATGTGGTTTCCTGGCAGTTTTTCCTTCACCAGTTATCCCAATTTCGTGAACATTAATCAGTGCACGCTTCGTGTTCGATTAATTGCCTCTGAGCCTAACTTGCGTTCATGCTTAATGGACGAAGGGCTAACTAGTGTATGTGGTGCCTAATCACGTATTGAAAACCCTAAGTTGATTTTCGCTTAGTAAATTGAAATAGGGTTGGATTAAGTGGTTGACTGTTAGGGACGAATTCTCCATAACCCAGGATAAGAGAATGGCTTCTGAATCAGAGGAAACAACCCGTTTTTAATATTAGTAGTTTCGTATTCCAGTTTACTTGTTCTGCTCTTTAATTACCAAACAACTAAACCCCCCCCCCCAATCGTTATTGTTACTGAAAGTATATTATGAACATTTGGTTTGTCACTGCTCGTTGGGAAACGACCTAGGATCACTTCCTAGTTACTGCATTTTCATGTTTATTTGATTCGGGTACGGCCTCGATCATACACGGACAAGCATGAAAAGAAACATACTAGCCGAGCATGCATGGTAACGTCATCAAATAATGACATAGAAAAGACGCACACAAACATGATATTGCAAAGATATGCATGGCAATATCAAGGAAACAACACGTAATGTTTGCTCTGTGCCTCTATTTCAGGAACCTAATGGGGGGGGGAACTAAAAGCTTGCTATTTAGTGATAATTCCTAAGGTGGTTGCATCAAGCTTTCAAAGGTTTCTAGAGATATCATCCCCTTTGATATCAAACATTGTGGCAGTAGGGACTACTAGCGACAACGTATCATCCAAGAGAAAAACTCTAGATGAGGTTTCACTGTCATCAAGCAAGTCGAAGACTTAGCATGACCACAGATTCACCTCCACTTCCTATGTTCCCATGGACCCATGTATAGGGCCCTTAACAACTCACAGTGTGTGCAAAAAGTGTAGGTGTCGTGGATGCCTTAAATGAATAAATATTTGTCAAAGCATATATTAAATAAACAATTACACTAAAAAGCATATGTCACAACCTGCTCTCCGGCGGGGGCGCAAAAAGGCCTCTCAGATGGGCCAAGGGGTGCATCATCCAAGGAAGGAAAACGCGTGGAGTCGCCACCAACGTTTATTTGAGGAAAACATCGTATAAACCAAAATGGAAAAGGTTGAATGTCTGCGTATTTAAAAAATGAGGGTTCGAGAGTTGTTTACGCATGGGGAAGGTATTAGCACCCCATGGTTCGGTAACCTCTAATCGAGTGTACAAAACATGACTTCAATATTATTTATTTTCCCTTTTATCTTTATTTTCCCTTTTTATATTTTTTACTTTTTTGAGGTCAACAAGGGTGTTTCCCTCGCTCCTACGTATCCTCGGGTGCGATGAGGAAATCAGACCTACGTTGTTCTTTAAGAACTGAACGTTGGTTAATTTGCTTATTTTTTTTTATCTTTATTGAAAGATTTATTTTAATTGTGAACACAAGTCGTTTAAGGCGTTGGACCTTTGAAATGATCTTTTGATTTTTGAAAAGAGTAGAAAGAGTCGTTAAGGCGTTGGACCTTGAAACGATCTCTTGATTTTTGAAAAGAGGGAATCGTTAAGGCATTGAACCTTTGAACAATCTCTTGATTTTTTTTATGAAATCAAGAATTTTATGAGTTGGTTTTATTTGGTTTTGGCTCATTAATCTTCAATCCCTTTTTCAGATAACTTGCGGAGTTAATGACTGGTTAAAACGTATTTTACATTGATGAAAAGAGTTTACGACACAAACGATCGGTCGAAACTTATTTAAATAGTGGTTAAGTGAGATTACAACACAAAGGATTGATTGAATTTTATTTTAACGGCAATTAAATGAGATTATGGCACGAATGATCGGTAGAAACTCACTTTAAACAAAGAAAAAGATCATCGATGACCGAAGAAGGAGATGAATATGCACAAAGAATAAAGGGGTCCCCTAAGGGTCCATAAATCAAATTTAAATCCTTAAAGCAAGCACTAACTGAATGAAGAACAAAGAACGGATGAAGAATGACGAAGAACGTTCACGAAATTGATCACGGAAACGTCATGGAAGCATTACAGAAGTGCCTCGGCCTTGATTTTCTTCTTCTTTCTCCTTCTTTTCACTAATTTTAAGTGAAATATGCTTGCCAAGGGGTGCTGAACCCCTTCCCCTCATCCTCCCACGTCCATTTATAGAAAAAATGGGGGAGGAGGTTGCCGCCCAGCTCGCCTAGGCGAGCTGAAGGCTTTCTCCAGAAGCAACCTACTCACCCAGGCAAGCTGGTTGCTTCCCCCCTAAGTCATCTAGTGGATCCAGGTGGGCCCAGGGGTTGTGGAACGTTCTATAATGGACCATTTTGCCCCCATCTTGAGTTCCTTGCCCATTTCCTTCTAAAACATTGCAAAACCCTTCGAATTGTGCAGTGATCGCTGTTAAGCAGCTTAACTCGGTTGGAAAAAATCCACATGTCGACAAACAATTGCCCTCATTATGAGTATTTGCTCATTTCTTTCCGTAACATTGTGAAACCCTATGGATTGCATAGCGATTGATGTTAAGCAGCTCAACTCGGCCGGCAAAAATCCGCATGTCGACAACAATTGTCCCCGGACGAAATTAGGGTATTGTAGAAGCAAGCTTCATGATGATGAATCAAGTATGAGTCAAGTAGTTTTAATTATGACAAAAAGCCCAAAAGAACCCAAAAGAATGATTTCAAGAATGTGTCAACAAATTCAAGATCAAGATTGATTTCAAGATTCAAGAAAAGACATGAAGAAGAATCAAGATTCAAGAGAAGATGAATTCAAGATTCAAGAAGCAACAAGCCAAGACTTCACAAGGGAAGTATTGAAAAGGATTTTTCAAAAACCAAACATAGCACAGTTTTGTTTTACAAAAGAGTTTTCTCAAATTTTTCTAAGTTACCAGAGTATTTACTCTTTGGTAATCGATTACCAATTTCCTGTAATCGATTACCAGTGTTAAAATTTGATTTCAAAAAGCTTTTAACTAAATTTGCAACGTTCCAAATGATTTTTAAATGGTGTAATCGATTATAATATATTGGTAATCGATTACCTGTGTATCTAAACATTAAAATTCAAATTCAATTGTGAAGAGTCATATCTTTTCATTAAAAGCATTGTGTAATCGATTGCATGGTTATGGTAATCGATTACCAGTGACATGTTTTGAATAAAAGGTCAAGAGATGTAACTCTTCCAATGGTTTTCTCCCGATTTTCTCAAGGTTATAACTCTTCCAATGGTTTTCTTGACTAGACATGAAGAGTCTATAAAAGCAAGAGCTTGACTTGCATTCATATAACTTTTGAACTTCTTTAAACAACTTTTGAGAAATCTTGAAACCTTTCCTACTCATCTTTCTTCTTCTTCTTCCTTTCCCAAAAAGCTTTCTAAGTTTTCTATTTTCCAAACCTTGTTCTTCTGCAAGTGAAAATTCTGCAGAAAACAAAAGTGTGCTATATCTTTTCATTCTCTTCTCTCTTTGCCAAAAAGAATTCAACAAGGACTAATCACCTGAATTCTTTTTGTGTCTCTCTTCTCCCTTTTCCAAAAGAACAAAGGAATAACCGCCTGAATTCTTTTGTGTCTCCCTTCTCCCTTTTCAAGAGAATTCAAAAGGACACAGTCTGAGAATTCTTTTGATTCTTCCCTTTCCCTTAAACAAAAGATTTCAAAGGACTAACCGCCTGAGATATCTTTTGTTTCCCCTTACAAAGATTCAAAGGACTAACTGCCTGAGAATTCTTTGTCTTAACACATGGGAGGGTACATCCTATGTGGTCCAAGTAGAGGATACATCTACTTGGGTTGTTGTAACTGAGAACAAGAGAGGGTACATCTCTTGTGGATCAGTTCAAGTGGAGGGTACATCCACTTGGTTGTTCAAAGAGAACAAGGGAGGGTACATCCCTTGTGGATCTTTGCTTGTAAAGGATTTTACAAGGTTGAAAGAAATCTCAAGAACCGGTGGTTGCTTGGGGACTGGATGTAGGCACGGGTTGTTGCCGAACCAGTGTAAAATTCTTGTGTTTGTCTTCTTCTTCCCTATACTCTTTAATTTTTGCTGTGCACTTTAATTATCACTTTTACTTTTGGTTAAGTTTCTTTTTCTATTCTTTACTTTCTTAACTTAGTAGTAAAAGCCTAATTGAATCTAGTAACATTAAGAAGGATATGTTTTAATTAGTCAAGGTACATTAATAATTAATTCAACCCCCCCTCCTTCTTAGTTATTCCAAGGCCACTTGATCCAACAGGTATGACAAAATCAAAAAGTTATATTCATACAAAACATAAGAGAAATAAAAGGAAACAAAAAAGAGTGAGTCATGATAAAGAATGCACACGGATAAAAAATGGCCTAACTCTCTAAAAATAGTCCCTGGTGGAGTCGCCAACTATCGCAACCTACCCTTCGGCGGGAGGGCGACGCGAGGCTCACGGGTGCATCTTCCAAGGAAGAAAAACATTGGAAAAAACCAAAAGCGAGTCTACAAAATTTAAGAAATAAAGGTTCGGGAATTGTTTACAGACGTGGAAGGTATTAGCACCCCATGCGTCTGTGACAAGGGACGGCGGCCTTTAATCAAATGTGCAAGATCATGACTTCAAATTTATTTTATTTTTCCCTTTTTATGTTATTATCTTTTTGGGGTCGACAAGAGCAAGGCTCTTGCTCCTACGTATCCTCAATTGCGATGAGGAACTCAGACCTACATAGTTTTTTGAAAAGCAAGAAAGTTATGTGGAGTATTGATTTTAGACTTGTAAACGGTACATTTTAACGGATAGAAGTAAAAAAGACCGTTTAAGGCGTTGGACCTTTGAATGGATTCAAGCAATTTTCTTGTGGACAAAAGCTTGATTATGATTTGATTTTGGCTTTGGTTTCACTTGGTTATTTTCCAACTCATTAAATGAGAACTTTCAAAGTAAATGATAGATTGAAACTTTTTTTTTTATTAATCGAGGTTATGACACAAACGATCAGTTGAATTTTATTTTAACGGTGATTAAACGAGATTACAACACAAACGATTGGTTGAAATTCATTTTAACATTGATTAAGTGAGATTACGGCTTAAACGATCGGTCCAAACTCGCTTAAAACAAAGAAAAAGATCACCGATGGTAGAAGAATGAAGATGAAGACATGCAAAGCAATGATGGACCCCTAAGGGTGCATAGAATGAATTCAAAGATTCAAAATAGAAAACTAACCAGTCTAAGATCGAAGAACGATGAAGAACGGTCATGAAATTGATCACCGAAACGTTACGGAAGCGCCTCGACCTTGATTTTTCTTCTTCTCACTAATTTCAGGGAAAACTTCTTATAAATAATGCTGAACCCCTTCCCCTCAACCCCTCATGCCTATTTATAAGAAAATGAGGGAAGGAGGTTGCATAGCAGCTCACCCGGGCAAGCCACTTGCTTCATCCCTAAGCTTTCTAGTCGGCCCAGGGGCTAGAAAATGTCCCCAAAGTGACCATTTTGAACATTTCCTCCCGAAACGTCACAAAACCCTACGATTGCATGACAATTAGTGTTAAGTAGCTCAATTCGGCTGGCAAGAATCCAAATGTCGGCCAATGATCATTCCCAAACGAAATTAGAGTATGACACATTCCATTAACACTCTATGTCACTTGTTTTATACCAAGTGTTTATTTCTAAAACTATTTTAAAAGGATTCTCTGTTACTTAGTGTCTAGACGATCAAACTTGTGTTTATTAAAACTTATTTTTCTCCTCAATGGATGACCAATCTTTCTTCTACATTCACATTCATATTTGCACTAAAATTGTACTAGTTTATTATATTCTTGATTAAAACACTATTCAATCCCCCCTTCTAGTGTGATTGTTGTTATTTCATTTATTTGATATGTATACAAAATAGTCAAAACTAAAATAATTAATTATTCTTTAACTAAATGTGTGGTCTTATTACTATTATTTTCATCAAAATAATCTTTTAAGAATCATACTATTTTTATGAGATTTAATTTTTGTATTCATCTTAACATCATTTTTATTTGAATTTGAACTAAACTAACTAATTTTTATAGTATTTGAATTGAATATTAAAACTTCTAGAATAATCTACAATGATATTCATCTTGTACATATTTTTAAATTGTATAATCTTACTAATAAATTAAGTGCAAATAATGCAATAAAATTTATCTTTAATTAATTTGAATTTAAAATATTTATTAAAACACATGTTAAAAAAAATAAACAATTGAAAGGAGGCCTAAGGATGCCGCCAAATTGGCCTTGTGGTAGCCACAATTCAAACTCTTGAAATAGTCTATGAGCACACATGTCTACCCATAAGAAGCATCATCAGCATCGATACCTTAGGAATAGACTGCACTACCTAGAATGATATCTACATGTGGCTGTCAGGGTTACCCAACTTTATAAGTACGCCCTAGTCTTATTGGATCAGCATAGGCCATTGGGATTTCCATACTAAATGTCTAAAACCCTCAAGGTCTAGGCCAAACTTGTTGCAACCTCCACCTTTTTGCTTCACATCTATTTCACCCCAAGTCGCCTATATGCCCTAAGTTTGTAAACTCTATAATTCCTTATCAAATCACCCTGAAATCATTGAAAAGTTATTTTTTAGCGAAAAAAAATCATTAATACCAAGTACCCCAACGCTTTTGTAATATGTTTACAAAAACCTTCCAATCCCTTCAAAACATGTCCATATACAAAAATGTAACCTCTAAAAGATAACCTACAAAACCAATGTAGAGAATAAATCGTTCCTCTAACCTCGAAGAGACTACCCAATAGAACTTGTTAAGTCAAAAGTGACGTAGCTCCATGTGGAGCTTGTAGGCCTTGGATCTTCTTCATCAATGGAGTCCTTTGCTTCTTGAAGATGAATGCAAGTGGAATGGAGAAAGAAGATGATTGGAGATGCCACTTCAAGGAGAAGATGAGTCAAGAAGAAGCTCACCATCATAGGAAACCATGGATAAGAGCTTGAAGGTAGGAGAAGATGAGTGGAGGGAGAAGGAGAGAAGGAGCACCAAATTTTGTGCCTCAAAAGAGGTCTGAATTTTGAAGTATAATTCTCAAAATGATCAAAGTTGAAAAAATGCACACACATGGTCTCTATTTATAGCCTAAGTGTCACACAAAATTGGAGGAAAATTTGAATTTCTATTCAAATTTCACTTGAATTTGTGGAGCCTAATTTTGGAGCCAAAATTTCACTAATTATGATTAGTGCATTTTAGCTATGGTTCAACCCACTAATCCAAAATCAAGTCCAAGATTCACCACTAAGAGTGATTAGGTGTCATGAGGCATGTAAAGCATGAAGGACATGCACAAAGTGTGACTATATGATGTGGCAATAGGGTGTAACAAGAAAATGCTCACCTCCCCCTCTAAAATTTAATTGGATTGGGCTTCTCCCAATTCAATTAAATTTATTTCCCAACACACACATCAAATATTCACTTAATGCATATGAAATTCCAAAACTACCCTTAATACAAAAACTAGTCTAGGTGCCCTAAAATACAAGGGCTGATAAATCCTACATTTCTAGGGTACCCTACCTACATTATGGAGCCCTAAATACAAGGCCCAAGAATAATGAAATCATAATCTAATATCTACAAAGATAAGTGGGCTCGTACTTAGCCTATGGGCCCGAAATCTACCCTAATGCTCATGAGAACCCTAGGGCTTTCTCTTGCATCTCTGGCCCAATCTTCTTGGAGTCTTCTATCCAATGCCCTTGGGGGGTAGGATTGCATCAAAAAGACATTTATGTCTTAAGATGAATCACGAACCTTAATTTTGTTGGGAAAGATTCGAGAAATTCTATTTGGATAGGAAAGTTTAGATGATAGAAGGACAAAAGAGAAATTGTTAAGTTTATTGCAAATAATAGAATTTACAATGAAGGAATTCAAAGCTCTCTAAAGCTCACTGAACCTAGAATACAAAGCTCCCTATAAAGGAGACAACAACTAACTAGCTAACTAAAAACTGTTACAACAGAAAAACAAAAAACAATTACAATTACATCACAATATATGTTAATGAACCACCAGATTGGATGCTCTTACATGACTGGATGCTCCACTAGATTATAGAATATCGTATAACCAATACAAAAGACAAAAGTATTGGATGACACTCTTACAAAAGATAAGAGTATTGTCCACCCTATCTCTATCGTCCATCGTCCAACAATCAACAATCTCCACCTTGGTTTAAAACATTTTTGAATTACAAGTAACTTAGTTAAATTCTAGTAATCTATGTTAAGTAGATTCAAATATTGCATGAACTTGCTTCTTGGAACTGGCATTGTGAACATTTCAATTAGATTCTCACTTGTATCAACTTTATGGACTTCAACCCTCTTCTCAAAATGGATTAAGTGGTATCTAATATCAATGTGCTTAGTCCTCTCATGATGGAATTGATCCTTGACTAAATAGATTGCACTCAAACTGCCATAGAAAATGATAGCCTTTTCCTATTGAAATCCAAGCTTTCTAACCAGACCTTTCAGTTAGATCTTTTCCTTTGCTACTTTTGCCAGAGCCATGTACTCTACTATTGCCTTCCAACTGACAAAAGAGGTTCCAATCGTGAATGTGTACCCAGTCATAGATCTCTTTGCATCCAAATCTGTAGCATTGTCAGAATCTGAATAACCAACGAGAGCATAAGATGTGCCTCAATGATAGACGAGTCCAATATCAGTTGTACCCTTAAGGTACCGGAATATACATTTAACAACTTGCCAATATTTCTTCCTAAGATTACCCATATACCTACTCACAACACTGACTGCTTGTGCTAGGTCCTGTTTGGTGCATACCCTAGCATACATGAGACTACCTACAACACTTCCATAAGTAACATGAGCCATGTATTCCTTCTCTGATTTTGACTGAGTAGTATTGACTATTGAGTTCAGATAAAGGAATGGACATTGTTAGAGGAGTACATACTAATTTTGCAAATGCCTTCTCAAAATGATTTAGCACTTTCTAAATGTATTCCTTCTAACATGGGAAGAGCTTCTTTTGGACTCCATCCTTCTTGATCTCTATGTTCAAAATGTTTTTAGTAGCTCTCATCTCCTCCATCTTAAATTCACTATTGAGTAGTGACTTCATCTTCTGGATTGCCAATAAATTTTGAGATGCTATAAGCATATCATCCACACAAAGTAGTAGATAAATGTGGGAACCATCCTCTACCTTGCTATGATAAACACATGAGTCATAGTGACTTCTGATGTACCCATGAGAGTCAATGTTAGGGTTTTATTTCATGTTAGATTCAACTTATAGGCCAAGTGTTACCCAATCATGATGTAGTAACTGAACTGTTGTCCATGTCGTCTCCTAAAGGAATAAAGGGGAGATGTTTTCTACCCCCAACTCCTGCATGGTCGTGGATTCTAAACTACTTGCTTGATACCCAATCCCTTAGACATACCAACACAAGAAATCAAAATTAATGGCAAAAAAAATTAGAGAGTCTTAACCAATATTATTCTATCCCTAGAGATAATCCCAATTAAGTACTTGATTCATGTTCGGGTTTCAAAAAGGCTTGCCAAAGTGCAAGTGAATTTCTAAATTCATCTATAAAATGACCAATAAAATAAAAGCATTAAGTATGGAAACCAATACAAAACTCAAGATGAAGTATTGAATTGATAGAATTAGAGCAAAACAAGGTTCATCCTTTCCTCTCATAGGTGGAAGGAATTGCACTCATAAAATTAATATAATGAAACCTAGAGTGTCCAATGGAATAATGGTGGCGTCTAGTAGGAGGAAGTATAAAAAATAATTCTAAGAACTACTCGAGACTTTACATTGTTACAATGAATGCCTAGCTTCCTCTTTATAGAATTGTAGCTAGGTTTAATTAAGGAGATAATCACAAGAAATTACAAACAAATAATATCTCTAATTAATTTAAGTAATTATCTTTTTCTTCAGCTGATTTATCCTTGAAATTATAAACAAATAATATCTCTCGATTTTCCTAGTTTTTATCTTCAATTTTCACTATTTCTCTTTCTTGAAATTTCTGTTGATTTTGAGCCATTGGAACTCTTGCTAGAATGCCCTGTTTATGCTACAAAACTATCAAAAATTCATTAAAAATAACTAAAACATAAAATTCTTCTTGCATTCTCCTTTATTCCACAATTTATTTTGTTCATGTGCTTCAATCAAATAAGTATGGTGCCCTCATTTAACTTTTTTTCCCAACCAAATCAAATGCAAGGTTAGAAATATGCAAAAGGAATGGCAATCAAATTTAATATCATAGCAATTTGTCCTCACAATAAGTGTTTCACTCTTAAGCTTTTGACTTTGCTTTGAGTAAGTGTTTCACGCAGTTCATAACTTTGACTTTCATCTCAAGTTAATCAACACATCCAATGCATGTAAAGGAAGGACTCTCTTGCTTTGTAATGGGGCTTGCCTAACAAGGAAAATTGGTTTTTCTAGATATTCAAAAGTAACTCAAAGGAAGGAAAGCATTTAGTCTATTCTTTGTTTACATGATAGCTCATAGGTACCCTTACTTTGTTCCCTTGAGTAGTAATTTTTGCCACTCCAAACTTAAGCACTTTCTCAATTCCTAGACCTTTGCTCTCCTACCTCTATGTTAAGGGTAGTAGCAGATATAACATATATTTTCAAGGTTAAGGGATTAGAAAATAATAAATCAGTATAGGCTGAAAGTAAGGTACAAGGGATTAACAATATAGGGTTGGCTTTTTAGCTCTAGGCTAAACATGCAAACATGTTCTTGATCACTTCGACGCATACAATTGCAATCAAACTACAAGAGATTCAGTCAAACTCTACCGTGAGTGAAATAATAGTGTCTCTAAATATATATTTGTATCATTACAAGGATCACTCACTCACCAGGCTAGGTCTATAAGTTGCTTTATTTGCTTTCAATTTTTCTTGCCAAACTCATTACACATCTCAATCAAGCAAAATCAATGGTTTTCACTTTAGCATTTGAGCTCAACCACACAAAGAATGATTTAAGCACAAAAGTTTCCTTTATTTTATGGTGGGTTTGCAAGAAATTGGTGATGCTTCTTAATCACTTGTGTTTCCTTATCTTCTTAATAATAAACATATTCCTAAAATATCACACCTATACTAAACAACTAAACTAATAAAGCGAAATTAACAAAAGGTAAAAGAGATGGGTAGAGAAGGCTTCACTTAGGGCTAAAAAGCCCTTAACATTTTCTCTTACCCATTGCAGCCTCGCCACCTCCATGGACAATGAGTATGTGGTCCTCCAAATGAGTTGGCCTTTAATAAGGCTACACATGATGAACAAAACTCAAAAATGCAAGTTAGTGCTATGCTACTGAGTGATAATTTTTTATTTTTAAGTCCAAACTTAAAATTAAAACCTATACTAAGAATTAAAATGTATTAAATTTAAATTTAAACTATCCTAGGAATATAAAATTCAAAGAGAAAAAGTTAAAGTTAGAATGCTAGGTTGCCTCCTAGTAAACGCTTCTTTAACGTCAATAGCTTGACATATGGCATGTCGATTGTTAAGGTGTTGCATGATGGTGTTCTTGGTGAGGCAATTCGTTGGGAAAATCTTCAATGCCTTGAATGTAGTAGAACATTTGTTTCTTGCCCTCTCTAAGTGTGTGGACTCCTTTACAAACACTGATGGTTACATGAGCGGTTCTCATGAAGGATCTTCCTAGAATGGTTGGAACTTGTTGGTCCTACTCTATATCCGTGACAAAAAAATCAGTTATAAATGTTAAATGATTTACCTTTGTTGTCACGTTTACCGCTTTCCATAGTGCTTTCTTTTTAGAACCATCGACAAATTGTAGATTCATATTGGTGGGCTTAGGTTAAGGCAACCAATCTTTTGCAAGAAAGATGAGGCATGAGGTTGCAATTCACGCCTAAGTCAAGTAGTGCATGGTTGATATAGAGATTTTTCAATGTAGTGCGGATGGTAAACATCCCTTGTCCTTCAAATGTCTTGTGGGTCTTACGTGATGTAGCACATCATATGTGAGTTTTTCAGTAATTGGTTTGTGCTTCTTCCCTTGTAGCATCTCCATGTATTTCTTGTATTTGGCCATCCTCTCATCGTCTCCTTGCTTATGGATGCTTAGCTTGCTAAAACCAAAAAAATGGAGGATTAATTGAGGATTGCATACCTTGGGTTGAAGGGTAGACTTTGCTTTCATCTCTTCCTCTAGCATGGTGCTTTCTTCTTCTTCTTTAACTCCCATGTCACACTCTATGGTGGAGATAATAGCCTTGCAATTGTTTGGCCAATTGCTCTATTTGAGTCTCCATGATTTCGATCGCGGCTTTGGTGCTTTTGTGGTTGGTGATGACCACTTTGGTGAGTTTGGTCAAGGCTTCTTCAAACATTGTGGTGTGGTCCCACAAATTATGTCTTTGTTGTGGTTTGTTGTCTCCTGCTTGGTTGTAGTTTCCATGAATGTATTGGAAATCCTTCTATTGGAAGTTATTGTATGGTCGTTGTTGCCCTCCCATGTAGTTAACCTCCTCAGTTGGTACCTCGGTACATTTTGATGTTTGATGGCCTCCTCCGTATTCTTCGCACATGAACGCTTGTTGGGGTTTCTTTGAGATGGCCCCTTGGAGTTGTTGCGGAATTTGTTGGATTGCCTTAGTCATTGCTTCTATTTGCACCTGCATCTTTTGTTTAAGAGCTAAAAGGTTATCTTGAGAATTAAGATCATACATACCTTTTGGGGGATCCAACTGATTTATTTCTATGGTTTTGTCACTAGTCACCAAATCATCAATTATGGTATTCACTTGAGTGGTGATTTTATCGAGATAGTTTCCTCTGGTTGATGCATTGATCATCCTCCTACAATTGTTGGTGGTTCCTTTCATGAACACTGAAATTTGCATGAATTTGGTTGCATCCATGACAAGGGAAACTCCTTAGGAGGGCTTTGTATCTCTCCATGCGTCAAATAGCAATTTTGGTTGGAGCTTGTTTGAAATTGACAATGCGTTCCTCGATAGCTTCAACTCTAGACTTGGGGAAAAAATGATTCAGAAATTTATCTTTGACTTCCTCCCATGTGGTTAGTGAATGATGTGGGTGCGAGTTTAGCTAATTAGCTGTACTTCCCCCCAATGAGAAGGGAAAGAGTAAGAGTTTAATTTGTCCACTGATAATACCTGATAGCCTTACCGATATGCATAATTGTAGAAATCTTATGAGAACAGCATAGGGGTCCTCGGTGCTTGCTCCCATGAATTGGTTGTGGTTGAGGTTGTTGTCAACCCATAAGGGGAAATTAATTTGGTTGTCGCCAGTGTTTGGTGGTCTAATGGGTTGGTCACATCGGTTCCTTGACTGATTGCTAGTTCTGACATGGTTTGCTCTACTTCCACCATTCCTTTGTTGTCTATTTTGGTTGCTTTGATTTATGAGCTTGAACATGATCCTTCTTCGAATAGTTGATTCTTGGCACGTGAAGTTTCTCCCTTTAGCTGTTGAAAAGTTTTTTTGATTTCAGGATCAAGAGGAGTTAGAATGGTTGTTTTTCTTCTTGTACCTAGCATGCAAGCATAAAATAGAAATTTGGAATAGGTGTGAGTAGAGTGGTCAGTTTAATTAGTTTAAATATAAAATCAAAGATATAAAAAGATTATTAAATTTTCAAAAAATTAACTAAAAAAAGAAAATAATAAATTCTGAAAATAAATTATACATATCCTAAGTACTAAAAAATAAAAATTATAAATTAAAGATATATTTTTTATTAAAATTTTTGAAAATTTTTATATAAGAGATATAATCTGAAAATTAAAATGTTAATTTTATCTAGATTTATTTAAGGAGTAGTTATCATTTTAATTAAGCAAAAAGATAACATAAAATAGAAGATGTATTTATTTTTAGCTTTTTTTCGAATTTCATGCACTAGAAAATAAATAAAATCTGAAAATTAAAAACTAATTATTCTATATTGAACATTAAAATTAAAAAGATCTATATTTTTAAGATTTTTTTAAATATTTAAAATAAAAGAAAAATAAAATCTGAAAAATAAAACTACTCTAATTAGATCATCTAAGATATATTTTGGGCCTCTAGAGCTCTGACTTGAATGACCTATTTCTGCTGACAAATTGTCAAAAATTCATTAAAAATAACCATTTTTTAGAAGGTTGTTGTAGTTGTTCACAACCAACCAGAACCACGTCACTTTTTGATGAGGAGTCATTCTAAAGAAGACCAACAATAGAATCTTTCTTTATTTTCTTTGGACAGTATCGCTTCCAATGACCCAATTCTTTGTAGTAATTGCAGATGTCGTTAGAATCAACATTGCTCTTCTTGCCACCTTTACTTTTCTGTTTATTTTGCCCTTTAGTAGAATCAATCACCGATAATCTAGACGTAGAGGCTTCATTACCCTTCCCAGATGCCTTTTATCGAAGCTCTCTATAATAGAGACTGGACTTGACTTCCTCAAGTGTAATGGAGTCCTTGCCTAAACTAAGAGAACTCATAAAATTCTCATAAGAGGGGGGAGAAAGGCTAACAAAATCATTTCCAAATCTTCTTCTTCTATCTTGACATCAATGTCATGTAGCTCCATCAAGACAGAAATTAGCTTATGAAGATGTTCCTTTAGTGGCGTACCTTCCCTCATTTGAAGGCTAAACAAACATCGTTTCAAAAGCAACTTGTTGCAAATTGATTTCGTCATGATGAGTTTCTCCAATTTAAGCCAAAGCCCAACATCAGCTAGTTCTTCAGAAACTTCATAATGAACCTCATCAAATAGAGATAAGAGAATTAGTGAATGCACCTTTTCCTTGTGTAACCCAAGAACTAACCTATCAATCATCAACGGTTGATAGGAAAGACGAGCCTAGATGCCTTATTATTTCAACAAGGCTTATATCTTGATGTGCCAAAGGTTGAAGCTATTCTTCCATGTGAACTTCTCAATCTTGATTGTGTTGACCATCCTCTTGATAGAATCTTGAAGATGAAACATGAAAAAATAACAAATAGAATAGTTGATTACTAATGACTTGATCTACCATGAACAAGATATGAAATTGATCTTGAACTGAAGCTCTAGATACCAATTTATTGGAAAAAAATTGAAGAAATTCTATCTAGGGAATAGGGAAGTTTAGATGATACAAGGATAAGAGACATATCATTCAAAAATTTTAAGTTTATTGTGAATAACAGAATTTACAATGAAGGGGTTCAAAGCACTCTAAAGCTCATTGAACCTAGAATACAAAGCTCCTTATAAAGGAAACAACAACTAATTGTCCAACCAAAAATGTTCGTTGAAATTTCCAAACATCATAAAAAGACACGCTATGTTGTGACATACTTGCTTTAACGCAAAGGAAGTGGATTCCTACTGACGTGCTCACCATGAAAGCTAAAGAGAGTGGTTTTTCTAGTACAAACGGAATGGGGATTTAATGCAATCATTAATCTTGTATTTGGATTAGGAATTTCAAAATTTTGGGAAATTTGAAATGCCTAGAATTTGAATTGCTTTGATTTTAATTTCCTTCTGTAGAAGCAAGCTTCAAGATAATGAACCAAGCAATTTTGATGATGCCAAAAGGCCAAGTGATTGATTCAAGATTGATTCAAGACTTCAAGATCAAGCATCAAGAATCCAATCCAAGATTCAAGAGAAGAAATCAAGAAGCAACAAGTCAAGACTTCATATAGGATAAGTATTAAAAGATTTTTTCATAAACCAAAAAGCACAGTTTTATTTTACAAAAGAATTTTCTCAAATTTTCTAAAGTTACCAGAGTGATTACTTTCTGGTAATCGATTACTAGTTGGCAATAATCGATTACCAGTGACCAGATTTGTTTTCAAAATTTTTTCAAATGATTTGTAACGTTCCAAAATGATTTTCAAATAGTGTAATCGATTACACTATATTAGTAATCGATTAAAGTGAATCTGAACGTTGGAATTCAAATCCAATTGTGAAGAGTCACAACTTTTCCTAAAATACATTGTGTAATCAATTACACCATTGTGGTAATCTATTAACATGATTTTCTCAAAAGTCATTACTCTTAACATGATTTTCTAAAAAGTCATAACTCTTCCAATGTTTTTTTTACCAGACATGAAGAGTCTATAAAAGCAAGACCTTTGCACGCATTTTACAAGCATTCCAAAAACACATATCTCTTTCAAATCTTTTCTGACCATTGCCCATTGTTTTTCTTTGCAAAAACTCTTGCCAAAAAGCTTTCTAAACTTTGGTTTCAAAACTTTGTTTTTCTGCAAGTGGAAATTCTGCAGAAAACAAAAGTGTGCTATCTTTTCTTCTTTCTCCCTCTTGTCAAAAGAATTCAATGGACTAACCACCTGAGAACTCTTTTGATTCTTCCTTCTCCCTATTGCCAAAAGAATTCAAAGGACTAACTGCCTGAGAATTCTTTTGATTCTTCCTCCTCCCTCTGAACAAAATATTTCAAAGGACTAACCGCCTGAGATATCTTTTGTTTCCCCTTACAAAGATTCAAGGGACTATCTGCCTAATATTTCTTTATCTTAACACATTGGAGCGTACATCCTTTGTGGTACAAGTTGAGCGTACATCTACTTGGGTTGTAATACTAAGAACAAGAGAGGGTACATCTCTTGTGGATCAGTTCAAGTGGAGCGTACATCCACTTGGTGTTTCAAAGAGAACATCTTTGAAGAAAGAAGGACCAAGAAGGCATACATTGCATGGGATGACAATGACTCATCTGATGGTTCAGAGAAGGAAATCAGCCTTCTAACCAAGGACTATGAGAGTGATAAGAACATCTCTCAAGAAGATTAAGCAAAAAGTAAAAGTATGACTTCCATTTTTGAAGATCTAGATACTTTAATCATGAAAAAGGTAACATCAAAACCATTCTTTTTTATAATTTTATTTTGGTTGAAATTTTCCTTTCAATTAATTTGATTATGATGACTAACAAAATTTTATTTGTTTGTCTTGATTGATTGAAATTGTGAGTATGTGTTTATATGTTTTTTGATTGAGTTAATTTTCTTTCTCAAAGCATGAAGTTTCCTTTTAAATATTTGATAATGTCTATGATCATTATTCTTTAATACTTGTGTTGATTATTTTGATATAATTGAATATATATATATATATATATATATATATATATATATATATATATATATATATATATATATTTTTTTTTATGATTATGCATGATTTTGAATGTGATATGTGAATTACTTGATTAAGGTTCTTTCATAAAGTGTTTTCAAAATTTAATGTTAAATAAGTTTGTCTTGAAAAGGTATTTTGATTTTCATTCAAATCCTTTTTCCCTTAAAAGTCATTCAGCATTTAGTTTTGGCTGAAATGCTCTCTGGTAATCAATTACAACAATAGTGTAATCGATTACAGGCAGTTAAGAAGGGTGTAATCGATTACAATGCATCCCTGCTCCTATATATTCAGATTTCAAAATCTGAAAACTGCAACTCCTCATTTTCTCGCGAAACCGTCGTTCCCAATTCTTCTTTCTACCATATCTCACTCATTTCTTGTCCAAATCACTCCCCACAAAGCCCAAACTTCATCTTTTTTCATTCTCTTTCACTTGAACCAATTGAAATTTCAAATAACTCCCTCAAATGGCGGAACCATCAAAGAAGCGAAAGGGTTCTTCGTGTCGAAGCCAACGACAATCCGAGACTCAAGAAACACAGATTCCCTCCTCCATTTCCTCTTCCTCATTGTTCTCATCAGAAGAACAACGGATACGATACACAAATCTTTTCTCTTCTCATTCCATTATTGATCCAAAATTCATTGACATGGATTTCTTTTCCAATGAGAGTTTTGAATGCATTTAGGCATTTAAGAACTCCAATCTCATTCCTTTCATGTCTTTAAAATTGCCTGTTTATTCTGAATTAGTTAAAGCTTTCTATTCTAACCTCGAAATTCAAGGAAGCACTTTGATTTCTGAGGTTTATGGGATAAAAATGGTCATTGACCAATCCCTATTCTATGACTTGACCCAATTATCTAGTGAAGGTGTACCATTTGAAGGTGCACTGAATGATGATTGGAAATTTGATTTCTCTGTACATGATGCCCGCCGGTTGGTTTGCACCAACCAAGTGGATATGATCGGAAGGCTTCTTGCCGGTTCACTGGCTTTTTAAAGCCGCATCCTTCATTAGCTCATTGTGCATATTTTGCTTCCAAGATCTTCAAACCTTGCACAGGTTTCTAAGGAAGATCTTATTGTCATGTGGGCTTTTCATACAGGCGGACAAATTGATTGGGCACACTTAGTCCGATATCGCATGCATAAGGCATTGCGATTAAATGCTCCATTGCCATATCCACACCTAGTCACTCTCTTCCTTCAACACTTTAACATCCCTCTTGATTCTGAACCCTATGTTCCAATCAAGAGATCCTTCTTAATTGGTGCCGCTGTGATTGCATCTTTTGGTTACCGTAAAGAGCATGATGGCTCTTGGGTAAAAAAGGGTGCTCAACCCATTGATGAAGAAGGAAACTTATCAGTTGGAGAAGATTCCTCTCTTCTTTAAAAGATTTTGGACAGGTTCGATGGTCTTCAAACCTTTGTTGGTGAAAGGTTTGATGCTTTGGAGTTACAAGTGGTCATGCGATTCAATGAGATGGACTCAAGGATCACCAAGGTTGAAGGAGATGTCACTTACATCCGCACATGCTTTAATCTACCACCACCACCACCACCATCGTCTTAGACTTTATTAATCTTTAGTATTATTAGTACTTTGATTTTTAGTCGTGTATTTGGCTATATTATTATGACATTTGAACATTTAGTATTTCTTTTAATATTTGCTTAGTATGACTGAACATTTATGATTTATGTTATATGACTATGTGGTTTATATTTTAGTTTTGTTTATTCATGTCTTGCTTCATGATTAGTTTAGAATCTTTTATGATTGATTTACAATGGATGCTATGTGTATGATTTTTCTAAAATCATGTATGTTTTACGCACTTTGGCTTTTTGTTGATGCCAAAGGGGGAGAGAAAACAGGGATTAAATCAAGAACTCATATAATTAAGTAATTTAATTTCAAGTGAAGCTTAAACTCAAAAACAAAGGGGGAGAATATGGACAATTAAGTGAGTGATCGACTAGGAAAAAGAATGTGTATGTGTTTCTTGATTTCAGGTTTGTCATCATCAAAAAGAGGGAGATTGTAGAAGCAAGATTCATGATGATGAATCAAGTTGATTCAAGCAGTTTTGATGATGATAAAGATGATGACAAAAAGGCCAAAGAATGATTTCAAGATTGAGTCAACAAGTTCAAGATCAAGATTCAAGAATCAGGAGAAGTTTGATTTCAAGATTCAAGAGAAGATGAATTCAAGATTCAAGAGAAGAAGTCAAGAAGACTTCACAAGGGAAGTATTGAAAAGTTTTTTCAAAAAACAAACATAGCACAATTTTTTTTTCAAAAGAGTTTTTCTCAAAATTTTCTAAGTTACCATAGTTTTTACTCTCTGGTAATTGATCACCAATGACAAAGTTTGATTTCAAAAGCTTTTAACTGAATTTGCAACGTTCCAATTGATTTTTAAATGGTGTAATCGATTACAATATATTGGTAATCGATTACCAGTGTATCTGAACATTGGAATTCAAATTCAATTGTGAAGAGTCACATCTTTTCATAAAATGCTTTGTGTAATCGATTACATGGTTTTGGTAATCGATTACTAGTGACCAGTTTTGAATAAAAATCAAGAGATGTAACTCTTCCAATGGTTTTCTCAATATTTTCTCAAGGTTATAACTCTTCCAATGGTTTTCATGACCAGACATGAAGAGTCTATAAAAGCAAGACCTTGACTTGCATTTTATGATATTTCTTATAACTTTTTAGATATACTTTTACAACCATTGAATCTCTTTGAACATATTTTTGAACTTCTTCTTCTTCTTCCTTTGCCAAAAGCTTTCTGAGTTTTCTGGTTTTCAAACCTTGTTCCTTCACAGAAAACAAAAGTGTGTTATATCTTTTCATTCTCTTCTCCCTTTGCCAAAAAGAATTCGACAAGGACTAACCGCCTGAATTCTTTTTGTGTCTCTCTTCTCCCTTTTCCAAAAGAACAAAGGACTAACCGCCTGAATTTTTTTGTGTCTTCCTCCTCCCTTTTCAAAGAATTCAAAATGACACAGTCTGAATTCTTTTGATTCTTCCCTTTCCCTTAAACAAAAGATTTCAAAGGACTAACCGCCTGAGATATCTTTTGCTTCCCCTTCACAATGTTTCAAAGGACTAACCACATGAATTCTTTTATGTCTCCCTCCTACCTTTTCAAAGAATTCAAAACGACACAGTCTGAGAATTCTTTTGATTCTTCCCATTCCCTTAAACAAAAGATTTCAAAGGACTAACCGCCTGAGATATCTTTTGTTTCCCCTTCACAAAGTTTCAAAGGACTAACCGCCTGAGAACTTTGTCTTAGCACATTGGAGCGTACATCCTTTGTGGTACAAGTAGAGGGTACATCTACATGGGTTGTTGTAACTGAGAACAAGAGAGGGTATATCTCTTGTGGATCAGTTTAAGTGGAGGGTACATCCACTTGGTTGTTCAAAGAGAACAGCGGAGGGTACATCCCTTGTGGATCTTTGCTTGTAAAGGCTTTTACAAGGTTGAAAAGAAATCTCAAGGATCGCAGGTCGCTTGGGGACTTGATGTAGGCACGGGTTGTTGCCAAACCAGTATAAATTCTTGTGTTTGTTTTCTTCCCTACACTCTTTAATTTCCGCTGTGCACTTTAATTATCGCTTTTAGTTTTGGTTAAGTTTCTATTTTTGTTCTTTACTTTCTTCAACTTTGTAGTAAAAGCATAATTGAATCTAGTAACATTAAGAAGGATACGTTTTTTTTTTAATTAGTAAAGGTTCACTAATAATTAATTCAACCCCCCCCCCCTTCTTAATTATTCTGAGGCCACTTAATCCAACAAGTGGTATCAGAACAGGTATCTTGTAGAAAGTTTAACCACTTCAAGATTCGTGGCCTCTTCAAATTCTTTATTTCCTGAAGGAAATTCCATCCATAGGCCACCTATCTTTAATGGTGAGGGTTACCACTATTGGAAAACCCGTATGCAGATTTTCATTGAAGCCATAGATTTTCATTGTCGCCTATCGACCATGTTTCTGGCCCCATTACTTTTTGTTAATATAGGTAATCAGTACTCAGTATCTCAATTTTGTGTATTTAATGATCATTCCATTTCAATTTCAGGTAAAATGGGCAAGATTGGTGAATTGCAGAATTTATTGATTCGCTAAGCCATTTCACGCGTTGAGCAAGCAATCCGCTAAGCGCAACATCTGCTGGGTGAGTGCATAGAAGACTCTCGAAGAAGGATGAGTTGTACAGAAGCGTTGAGCGAGTGTCAACTTGCTAAGCGCATTGCCTGCATCCTCCAAGCTGAGCGAGAAGACCGACGCTAAGCCAAAAACCAGTTATGCATGCTAAGCTAGTGATGATCTCGCAAAGCGTGTGGCCACCGACTGGATTTCCTATTTAAGCTGAAATCTAGAATTTGGAAGAAGAGAGTTTTTTAGGTTTTTTTTTTAGTTTTTAGTTTTGGATGTGGAGAGACTCAGAGATATCTGAGCTTGATGAGGAAGCCATCTTGTGGAGCTTTGGATGAGATTTTGAGTGATTTTGAGGTTTCTAGAGGTGGAGGAGACACCCCCACTACATGTACTTCTTCAGTCTTTCATTTTCTCTTTTCATTGTTGTAAAAGAAGCTTCGCTGCTATGGAGAGCTAAATCCTCAGCTGGTTCTTCCTACGGGGTACTTCATGTAAATACTTTCATATTTATCTAATGATGTTTTATGTGTTCATTTTGCTATCAGTACTTAATTCTCGTGTGCCCTTGCCTTGATCACTCAACATTGGGAAATGGTTTGATCCTTAGAACCTGATAGGACGGGGCTAGCTTATCGCATTTTTATGAGACATCGGGGTACGGTAACTTAGTTTTTGGTATGTTATGTCTTAATGCGATTCTGGTTAAGTTTAGTCAAACAAGAGACATCTGAGGACGATGAATGATTAAGATTAGGCTAAACATGTGTGAGACATCGAGGTTTAGTAGTCCAGGAGACAACATCGAACACAAGAACATTGTTAGGTAGAGAGCATCCTGAGTAACGTCATTCCACCCAGTAGGAAGACCAACAAGTTTTCTATCTGTCTTCACACACCACTACTCATCTATACTTGCTTTTGAATAGTTTAGTTTACATACTTGTCCATACCACACACCAAACTTTTATCACAAGACGCTCATTTTCTGAATCACAGCTTTACCAAGTAAAACAAGTTCCCCAAGAGTTCAACACTTGGTATTCACTTACCATTTTATACTACTTGAGCGATCCGGTACACTTGTCGGTTGTCATACCCTAATTTCATCCGGGGACCATTGTTTTTCTGCATGCGACCTTCTTTTGACCACCTCAAAATGTTTAACACCCATCGTTGTGGAATATGTAAAGTTCCGAGATGTTTCGGGAAGAAACCGGTCAAAAACACGATAAACTGTTACACTATAATTTCATCAGAGGACTATTGTTGATCACTTCGGAAGGCTTAACACTCATCGCAGTGGAATCCATAAAGTTTCGTGAGCTTTCGGAAAGCCAAAAACATAAAAATAGGGGGTGAACTTATCAAGATAGGGTTGTAAATAGAAATTCAAACCTAGGCCCTTTTTTGAAGTTGGGTTGCTTAAGGAAGAAGCAAATGGGCGGCAAGCTCCTCCACATTTTGTTGAAAAATGGTTTCCGGGGCTTCCGTGGCTTCCGTAATGGTTCCGTAAAATTTCCGAAAACTTTGGGAAAGCATATTTCACTTAATATTGGTGAAAGGGAAAAGAAAAAAAGATGAAAATCAAATCCGAAACACTTTCGTAAGGCTTTTGTAACTTTTTCGTAAAGTATGAAAATGGGGGTGAACTTAGTAATTGGGGTGCGCTTAGAAATCTTCCTCAAGAAGCCTCTGGGCGGCAAGCACCTCCCTTTTTCCCTATAAATAGGGGAGGGGGGCTGTTTCAAAAATGTTCATGACCCCTAGGCTATGGTTTTCGGCTATTTTGGGTAAAAAACACGTTTCCGTGAAGAAGAATCGAGTCGAAGTGCTTCTGAGATATTTTCGTGAGCAAATCTGTGAAGATTTTCCTCCGTTCTTCACCGTTCTTCATCCGTTCTTCATTCATTCTTCGTTCTTCAATTGGTAAGTGTTCGAATCCGAGACTTTCAATTCATTTCTTGTTTTGTTTGCTTTCATCTTCATCTCGTTCACTTTCAATTTTATTTTCTTCCATTTTTAACGTGCTTTAACAGTTTATTCAAGTCGTTATCTCGCCTAATAAATGATAAAATGAATTTCAACTGTTCATTTGTGTTGTAATATCGTTTAATCATTGTTAAAGCATAATCTAACCGATTGTTTATGCTGTAACCTCGATTAAAAAAAAAGCAAAATAATAATAAAATAATCAAAATATCTTGAAAAAATAATAATAAAATAATCAAAATATCTTTGAATAAAATAATCAAAAAAAAATCAATCGGACGTTTTTCTTTGGAAGTTTCCTTGAATGAATTGACTAATAACCAAAGTGAAACTAAGGCTAAAATCAACTCACAAATCAAGCTTTGTCCGCAAAAGTCACTTAAAACCATTTTAAGGTCCAACGCCTCAAACGGTCCTCCTTGCTTTTATTGGTTAACATGGACCGTTCAAATGCATAAAATCAACCCATAACTTTACCGCTTTTGCAAGAACTACGTAGGTCTGATTTCCTCATCGCAATTGAGGATACGTAGGAGCAAAAGCCTCGCTTTTGTCGACCACCCCAAGAGATCGTTAATGGTCCAACGCCTTAACGTTTCTCTACTTTCAAAAACAAGAGATCGTTAATGGTCCAACGCCTTAATGTTTCTAAAACAAGAGATCGTTAATGGTCCAACACCTTAACATTTTTCTCCTTTCAAAAGAATCAAAAGATCGTTTAATGGTCCAACGCCTTAACGTTTCTAAAACAAAAGATCGTTAATGGTCCAACACCTTAACGTTTCTATCCTTTCAAAAGAATCAAAAGATCGTTTAATGGTCCATTGCCTTAAACGATTTTTTGTGCGGTTAAAATCGATCTTGCGGAAAAAGATCAAAACAACTTAACCAACGTTTAGTTCTAAAAGAACTACGTAGGTCTGATTTCCTCATTGCAATTGAGGATATGTAGGAGCAAGGGAAACACCCTTGTCGACCACAAAAAGATAAAAAATACAAAAAACATAAAAAGCATAAAAACACAAAAAGACATAAAAAAGGGGAAATAAAACATTTTGAAGTCATATTTGCACACTTGATTAAAGGTTGTCGTCCCTTGTGATGGACGCGTGGGGTGCTAATACCTTCCTCGTGTGTAAAAACAACTCCCGAACCTTTCACACTTAAAGTTCATAGACCACACCTTTTCCGGTTTTTCTGACGTTTTCCTCAAATAAACGTTGGTGGTGACTCCATGCATTTTCCTTTCTTCGAAGACGCACCCGTGAGCCCCGCGTCGCCCTGCCGCCGAAGGGTAGATTGCGATAGTTGGCGACTCCACTGGGGACTGTTTTTAGAGAGTTAAGCTTTCTAATCTCGTGCAATATCATGACTTCCTCTTTTGCCAGTTTCCTTTTATTTCTCTTACGTTATTGTATATAACTCTTTGATGCCTTTTTGTGTGTTTTTGAAATGTATGCATGAGATAGATATTTATTCATTTGATGCACACACACACCAACACTATTTGTACGCACGATGAGTTCAAAAGGGGCCCTATACCCGGGTCCATGGGAACATAAGGAGTGGAGGTGAATCTATGGTCATGCTGGGTCTCTGACTTGCTTGATAACAGTGAACCCTCATCTAGAGTTTTTCTCTTTGATAACATATTGTTGCTGGTAGTCCCTACTGTTGCAATATGTTTTGTCGAAGGGGATGATACCTCGAAAAACCATCAAGAGAGATATGACCACCTTGGGAATTATCACTAAAAGCCTTTTAGTTTCTCCCATTTAGACCCCTAAAGTACGGGCATGGAGCAAACACGCCACATGCCTTTTAAACACTGCCATGCATATAACCTAAATGTCATGTACGCCTTTGTTGTATGATTATTTCAATATTGCCATGTTGTGTACATCCCTCGGTTGCATTTTTGTGCATCTGCATCATGTCGTCATGCTCACGTTGTATGTTCATCCCCTCATTTGTCACGAGAAGTCGGAAGGTCCGTGTCACCTTTTTAAGTGCATGCATAGGGCGCTGTGCTCCCCAAATGTTGTATTTTAAAAAGGGGAGATAATCTTCCGGTCTCTTGTGTTCGTAAAATGCATCTGTGCCATAAGCATTCCTTCATACATTCATCCATTTCACCCATGGTAGATGTCGAAGTATTGATTCGCACAGGTTTTTGTTCACTTTAGTAAAACATGGGATCAAGTCAGGCGCCTTTGCTTAAAAAGAGGTTCTATCAAGTCAAGATCAAGAACCTCGGAGTCAGCAATCTGAAAGATTTAGGACAATTTATAGGTCAACTCCAACGACAAGCCTTTCGCAGGGCCTATGGTAAGATCTGGGACCTGACTATGGCAGAGGTCTCCACGAAGGCCATTGCCTCCCTCACCCAGTATTATGACCAGCCTTTGAGATGCTTCACTTTTGGGGACTTCCAGTTAACACCCACGATAGAAGAGTTTGAAGAGATCTTGGGATGCCCTCTAGGAGGAAGGAAACCGTATCTTTTCTCAGGGTTCTATCCCTCCTTGGCTAGGATTTTCAAAGTAATCAAAAATCTCGACACAGGAATTGGACCGGGGGAAGCAAGTTGAAAATGGGGTGGTTGGAATACCAAGGAAATGTTTGGAAGAAAAGGCGAGAACCTTGGCGAGCCAAGACGAATGGGCTCCATTCATTGATGTCCTGGCACTCTTGATCTTTAGAGTGGTCCTCTTTCCAAATATGGATGAGTTGGTGGACCTGACAGTAATTGACGCTTTTCTCGCCTTTTACGACTGCAAGGAAAGCCCGGTCGTCGCTATCTTAGCCGATCTATATGACATATTCGACCGAAGATGTGAGAAGAACCATGCAAGGATTTTTTGCTGTACACCGGCCCTCTATGTATGGTTGGTCTCACACCTTTTTCGCAAAGGGGAGAGACACATTTTCCAGCTAGAAGGTCACCGCTCGTGCGCCAAGAAGAAGGAGGCAAACTGGGACCAACTCTTAGCAAGCAAAGAAAGATCGTCCGTCAATTGGTTCCCTCGATGGAAGGAAGGAATAACCGACGTTCTCATCTCATGTGGGGAATTTCCAAATGTTCCTTTGATGGGGACGAGGGGTTGCATTAATTATAATCCCGTCCTCACCATAAGACAACTTGGCTACCCCATGAGGGGGGCACCTGTTGGATCAAGTGGCCTCAGAATAATTAAGAAGGGGGGGTTGAATTAATTATTCCTAAACCTTTACTAATTAAAAATTTACTCTTCTAAGGCTTTTACTATGTTGTTAAGTGAATAAGGAGTAGAAGAGAAACTTAACCAAAAGTAAAAGCGTAAATTAAAATGCACAGCGGAAAGTAAAAGAGTAGGGAAGAAGAAGACAAACACACAAGAGTTTTTATATTGGTTCGGCAACAACCCGTGCCTACATCCAGTCCCCAAGCGTCCTGCAGTCCTTGAGATTTCTTTTCCAACCTTGTAAAAATCCTTTTACAAGCAACGATCCACAAGGGATGTACCCTCCCTTGTTCTCTTTGAACCTAGTGGATGTACCCTCCACTAGAACTGATCCACAAGAGATGTACCCTCTCTTGTTCTCACTCAAACCCAAGTAGATGTACCCTCTACTTGTACCACAAAGGATGTACCCTCCAATGTGTTAAGACAAAGATCTTAGGCAGTTAAACCTTTGATACTTTGTGAATGGGGATACAAAAGAATTCTCAGGCGGTTAGTCCTTTGAAATCTTTTGTATAAGGGAAAGGGAAGAATCAAAAGAATTCTCAGACTGTGTCGTTTTGAATTCTTTGACATGGGAGAATGGAGACACAAAAGAATTCAGGCGGTTAGTCCTTTGTTCTTTTGGAAAAGGGAGAACAGAGACACAAAAAGAATTCAGGCGGTTAGTCCTTGGCGAATTCTTTTTGGCAAAGGGAGAAGGGATGAAAAGAATGAATAACACAAGTTTTCAAGGTTTAGAAAACCTGAAAACTTTGGAAAGCTTTTTGGCACAATGAAGAAGAAGAAGTTCAAAGAGATTCAAAGATTGGAAAGGATTGTATTGTAAAGGTTGTTCAAGATAATTGAAATGCAAAACAAAGCCTTGCTTTTATAGACTCTTCATGTCTGGTCAAGAGAACCATTTAGAAGAGTTATGACTTTTAGAAAAACTTAAAACCAATTTGAAAAAGTCAAAAACCATTTGAAGAGTTACATCTTTTGATTTATTCAGAAACAATCACTGGTAATCGATTACACAAAGCTTTTTTGTGAAAGAATGTGACTCTTCACATTTGAATTTGAATTTCAACGTTCAAGCACACTGTTAATCGATTACCAAAACATTGTAATCGATTACAGGTTTTTGAAATCAATTGGAACATTGTAAATTCAGTTGAAAGCTTTTTGAAAACCATTTTGCTTACTGGTAATCGATTACAACAATCTGGTAATCGATTACCAGAGAGTAAAAACTCGTTGGTAAACATTTTTTGAGAAAAATCCATGTGCTACTCAGTTTTTGAAAAAACTTTTTCATACTTATCTTGATTAAGTCTTCTCTTGATTCTTGAATCTTGAGTCTTGAATCTTGATCTTGATTCTTGGAAGTTTGAACCTTGAATCTTGATTCTTGATTATTGAAATCAAATTTCCTCTTGAACCTTGAAGTGTTCTTAATTCAATCTTGAACATCTTGAACATCTTGAACTCATTCTTTGATTATCATGAATTGACCTTTGAGCTTTTTGTCATCACCTTTGTTATCATCAAAACTTCTTTGAATCAATCTTGATTCATCATTAAGCTTGCTTCTACAGCACCATCAGAGGAAGGCCTCACACCTTTTATTGCACGAGGTTTAAATAGCCCCAACGCAGGGGTGCTTCAGGGGGTCCGCAAGGCATGGGAATTGGTGCAAAAGAAGGACAAGGAACTTAGAGGAAGTAGCAATGGGGCCGTCGGCGGCTACCGTAGGTGGTTGAAAGCCTACACACAAGGTTTGGATTGGCTCACGAGGTTGAGAGCCAATAAAGAGGTGGAGTTTGAAGCTCTGGAGGAAGGCGAAGAGGTACAAGTCCTCAGAATGGAGCTCAGGAAAGCCCAAGCGGTCAAGGAAATGTTCAAGTCAACAGCCAGCCTTTAGGATCCAAAAAGAGAACGCCGAACTGAGAGACGTCAACATAGCCACCACCAAGGCCTTGGAGCAAGAGACCAAAAGGGCCCGCAGGGTAGAACACGGCCAGGACAAGTTCCGAGGGGCCCTGTGGGGCAGTAATAGCAAACTTAAGCTCCGAAGAGAGGAAAGGGACCAGTCCCGAGTAGAGGGCATGATTCTGAAAGACGAATTGAATACTTGCCTAAGGTAAAAAAGGAGTCAGTCTCAATGACTAAGCGAGACCGAAACAAACATGTTGGCCATCATCAGCAAATACAAAGAAGAATTGGACTTGCCACCGCCCACGAGCACAAAGTGGCGGACGAATACGCCCGAGTGTACGCGGAAAAAGGAGGCTAGCGGAAGGGTGATTGACTCATTACATCAAGAAGCAACGATGTGGATGGACCGGTTTGATCTTACGTTGAACGGGAGTCATGATCTTCCCCGATTATTGGCAAAGGCCAAAGCAATGGCAGACGCATACTCTGCCTCCAAGGAAATCCACGGGCTCCTCGGCTATTGTCAGCATATGATAGACTTGATGACCCATATAATTAGGGTCCGTTAGGAAGTTTTGTGGAAGTAATGTCTTCCAAGGTTAGTTTCATGATGCCAAGAATCAAGAGTTAAGCAAATTCCAAAGATTCAAGAATCAAGTTCTCAAGAATCAAGATTCAAGGATAATCAAGATCAAGATTCAAGAATCAAGTGAAGACTCAATCAAGATAAGTACTAAAAAAGTTTTTCAAAACATTGAGTAGCACAAGAAGTTTTCACAAAATCATTACCAAAGAGTTTTACTCTCTCGTAATCAATTACCAGAAAGTAGTAATCGATTACCAGTGTTTTAAAACATTGAGATTTCAAATTTCAAGAGTTACAACTTGTGTTTACACAATACTTGTAATCGATTACCAGAACCTCTAAATGTTTTAATTTTCAAAATTCAAAATAAAGAGTCACATCAGTTGAAGTGTAATCGATTACACCTTAACGATAATCGATTACAAGTGACTGATTTCGAAAAATAAATTTCCAAATGTCACAATTCTTCAAGTGACTTGTTTCAGAAGATTTTTTTTTGAAAGTCACAACTTTTCAAGTGACTAGTTTTTTAAAGAGTCACAATTTTTTAAGGGTGACTAGTTTTAAAGAAATTGCCAAGAGTCACAAACTTTAACTTGAGTCATCAAGAGATTATAAATATGTGACCATGGCATGAATATTTCAATCTTTCTTTTATCATCATCTTTTTTCATCTCTTTCAACACTATCAATAGATCTTTCTGATTTATTTCTCTTCATCTTTCTAATTTTTTTTGTTCAACACTTTCTCTTCCAAGAAAAGTTCTTTGTTCAAAAACTTGTTCTATTCATCTCTTTCATTCTCTTCTCCCTTTGCCAAAAGAATGAAGGACTAACCGCCTGAATTCTTTTGTGTCTCTCTTCTCCCTTTGCCAAAAGAACAAAGGACTAACCGCAAGAATTCTTCTGTGTCTCTCTTCTCCCTTACAAAAGATTCAAAGGACTAATCGCCTGAGAATTCTTTTGATTCTTCCCTTCCCCTTAAGCAAAAGATTTCAAAGGACTAACCGCCTGAGAATTCTTTGTCCTAACACATTGGAGGGTACATCCTTTGTGGTACAAGTAGAGGGTACATCTACTTGGGGATTGTTATACTGAGAACAAGAGAGGGTACATTTCTTGTGGATCAGTTCAAGTGGAGGGTACATCCACTTAATTATTCAAAGAGAACAAGGGACGGTACATCCCTTGTGGATCTTTGGCTTGTAAAGGATTTTACAAGGTTGAAAGAAATCTCAAGAACCGCAGGTTGCTTGGGAACTGGATGTAGGCACGGTTTGTGGCCGAACCAGTATAAATCTTGTGTTTGTCTTCTTCTTCCCTACACTCTTTAATTTCCGCTGTGTACGTTTAATTATCACTTTTACTTTTGGTTAAGTTTCTATTTTTGTTCTTTACTTTCTTAACATAGTAGTAAAAGCCTAATTGAATCTAGTAACATTAAGAAAGATAGATTTTTTAATTAGTCAAGACACATTCATAATTAATTCAACCCCCTTTCTTAATTATTTCGAGGCCACTTGATCCAACAAGTTTGTATTGTCACTCAGATCTTGACTAGTTATAACTTTCTGAATAAAACGAGTTTATCCCATGAGTTTACTCCAAAAACCCAGTGTGAATCAAATGCTCTAACACTTTATCTCTAGCATGCATTCATGTTTACAAATCCTCGTTACATACTCCTCACATTTTGGTCTCTTTAGGAAAGACACCATAACTAAGCGCGCATTGGTGCATCCCTATCGCACCAGATCCAAGTCTAGGACGATGGGTGACCTAGAGGAAGTACATGAACATATGAAAGCCGACATGTCGGCTTCGAAAGAACAAATGGCTTCTATAATGGAAGCCATGCTGGGAATGAAACAACTAATGGAGAGTAACGCGGCTACCACTGCCGCTGCTAGCACAGTTGTTGAGGTAGACCCTATTCACCCGACTGTAGTGCACCATCCCATTTCAAGCATTGTGGGGCGAGGAAGAATCACACCGGGGCATGTCAATGACCCCCATCTGGGTTACAACCGAAGTGCTTACCCCTACGGTTTACCACCCAACTACACACCACTGACCAAGCATGAAGACGCGGGTCACATTACTCCCCTCATCCTCAAAGGGCAGCCTCCTCGACACCCTGAGAAGGTCCATGAGGACCCTGAAGAACGTGCTCAGGGGGACGTCGACTCCTACTTCCCGTTTCCTGTTGAGGGGCCGACACCCTACGCACTGCCTCAAACCCACCCAACACAGCAAATGCTTCTGAATGGGGGAGGGCCGCCCCTGGTGGCGGAAGGAAAGGAGAAACTCGATCTCATCGAAGAGAGGTTGAGGGCTATTGAAGGATTCGGCGATTATCCTTTCACAAACATGACTGACCTATGCCTAGTACCGGACGTCGTCATCCCTCCGAAGTTCAAGGTACTTGACTTTGATAGGTACAAGGGGACAACGTGTACTAAGAATCACTTAAAAACGTACTTTTGGAAAATGGGTGCATATTCCAGGGACGAGAAATTATTGATGCACTTCTTTCAATATAGTTTGGCTAGGGCAACAGTCATCTGGTACACTAACCTAGAAGCTTCCCGCATCCGCACTTGGAAGGATCTGATTACTGCCTTCCTGAGGCAGTACCAGTACAACTCTGACATGGCTCCAGACCGAACCCAGCTGCAAAACATGGGTAAGTGAGAACACTAGTCTTTCAAAGAATACACGCAGTGTTGGAGAGACCTAGCAGCACAAGTAGCCCCTCCCATGGTCGAGAGAAAGATGGTTACAATGATGGTGGATACCTTGCCGGTATTCTACCACGAGAAATTAGTGGGCTACATGCCCTCCAACTTTGCGGACTTGGTATTCGCCAAAGAAAGGATCGAGGTGGGCTTGAAGAGAGGAAAGTTCAATTACGTCTCCCCCACAGGTACCAGCGGTAGGAGGACCAAAACAGCTGGGCAAAGAGGAAGAAGGGAGATGCCCATGCCGTCACTTCAACGCCTGCGTGGGCCAAGCCGCCGCAAATCTCCCATGGTACCCACCAATATGCGCAACATCACCCGAGCTTCTCGACTCGCACCGTGGACTCTTCCAACTCAGCGCTCGCACAACCAAGGGCTCCCATGCCTATCCAGAGTGGGCCCCCCAGGTTCCGGCTCCAACCCCGCCTCGACCGGCCGATAATGCCCACCTTGGCGTCGACTCCAACACGGCGAGGAACTTTCCGCCAAGGCCGGCTCAGGAATTCGCCCCAATCCCAATGAAGTACGGGGACCTCTTGCCATCCCTCATTGCCAACCAAATGGTCGTGGTGTCTCCCGGAAGGATCTTCCAGCCTCCATTCCCGAAGTGGTATAACCTTAGCGCAACCTGCACATACCATGAGGGAACCCCGGGCCACTCAACCGAACAGTGCATGGCCCTCAAGCGCAAGGTCCAAATTTTGATAGAAGTTGGATGGTTGACATTTCAAGAGGATGGGCCCAATGTAAAGACAAACCCACTTGCCAATCATGGAGGGGGAGCTGTTAATGCCATCAAGGCGAGTAGGTCGCGGGCCCAAACCTTTGAAGGACGTAATGACCTCCAGAAGGTTTATCTATGAAGCCCTACAAAAGGCGGGCGTGATTCCCCGCGGTGGGCACAAGAAGGATTCCTGTTTGATGCATCCTGGCATGCTGCACAACATGGAAGCGTGCTCGGTGGTAAGGGACCTATTGCAACAAATGATAGACCAAGTGCGGCTTGAAGTCAATAGTGAGGGAGAAGAGGAACAACATATATGCATGCAATCCGCAGATAGGGAAGGTCCTAAAAAGCCTAAACCCTTGGTGATACACTTCACCAGGGACAAGGCTCCCCAAAGGCCCTGACAGCCCTCGGCGATATCAAGCGTTAGACCTATTCCTTTCCCTTAGAAGAATAGTCGCGCAGTCCCGTGGAAGTATGCCCCTCCGGACGACGAGAAGGAGGAAGCTACCAACATCGGCTCACCATCAGCCAAAATAAACAACATCACCGGTTTGAGCGGTGTAACCCGTAGCGGTTGCGTATTCACACCCCCCCCCCCCATCTGCCAACATAGCCCACGAACGCTAAAGGGAAAGCAAAAGCGATCGAAGAATCGAACATCAAAGTGATCCCTACACCGGACGAGGATGTTCCGACAGGGAGGTTTACCGAGGGAAGAAAGGGCCTCGGCAAGAAGGAGGTATCATTGGAGGAGGCTAGTGAGTTCCTTCGCATTATCCAACAAAGCGAATTCAAAATCATTGAACAACTCGACAAAACCCCGGCCAGGGTCTCCCTTCTGGAATTGCTCATGAGCTCTGAGCTTCACCGAGCATTGTTGGTGAAAGTTTTGAATAAAGCTCACGTAGCCCAAGACATCTCTGTAGAAGGCTTTGAGGGGATTGTCAATAACATTACAGCCAACAACTACCTCACCTTCGTGGAGGAGGAAATCTCCATTGAGGGGAGAGGACATAATAGGGCTTTACATGTGTTGGTCAAATGCATGGAACACATTATGGCCAAAGTACTCATCGACAACGGCTCAAGCCTGAATGTGATGGCCAAAGTACGCTTAAACGATGGAGATCCGATGACGAGTCTCGTGAAGGTGCTGATACCGGGGACCCAGTCGTCAATTTCGAACAAGAAACGAGTCAGACGGAGGATGAAGAAGACGAAGACATAGGACTTCCCCCAGAGCTAGAGAGGATAATTGCTCAGGAGGATCGAGAGATGAGGCAGCATCAAGAAGAGACGGAGCTTGTAGACTTAGGTGCCGGCAGTGAAAGGAAGGAAGTGAAAGTAGGCACAGGTATGACCCCCTTATCTGTGAGGAATTAGTGGCCTTGCTAAGGGACTACCAAGACGTCTTTGCTTGGTCGTACCAAGACATGCCTGGTTTAAGTCACGACATCGTGCATCATAGATTGCCTTTGAACTCTGGTTATTCTCCAGTAAAGCAAAAGCTAAGGAGAATGAAACCCGAGATGTCGCTGAAGATCAAGGAGGAGGTGAAAAAGCAATTCGACGCCGGTTTCTTGGCGGTGGCTCAATACCCCGAGTGGGTGGCCAACATTGTGCCGATCCCTAAGAAAGATGGGAAGGTACAAATGTCTGTGGACTATCGGGACCTGAATCAGGCCAGTCCCAAAGATAATTTTCCTCTGCCACACATCGATGTCCTCGTGGACAACACCGCCAATTTCGCTTTGTTTTCCTTCATGGACAGTTTCTCAGGCTACAATCAAATAAAGATGGCGCCAGAGGATATGGAAAAGATCACGTTCGTTACCCTATGAGGAACGTTCTACTATAAGGTGATGTCCTTTGGGCTCAAGAACGCCGGGGTAACCTATCAACGGGCTATGGTGGCTTTGTTCCATGACATGATGCACCGAGAAATCGAAGTCTACGTAGAAGACATGATTTCGAAGTCCAAAACTGAGGAGGAACACCTCGTCAACTTGTGGAGGTTGTTCGAGAGGCTTAGGAGGTATCAATTGAGGTTAAACCCCGCTAAGTGCACCTTCGGGGTCAAGTCGGGAAAGTTGTTGGGTTTCATCGTAATTCAGAAGGGAATAGAGGTGGACCCCAAAAAGTAAAAGCCATCCTTGAGATGCCGGAACCTCGTATCGAGAAGCAGGTCCGAGGTTTCCTGGGGGGTTTAAACTACATTGCCAGATTCATATCACAGCTCACAGCTACCTGTGAGCCGCTTTTCAAACTCTTACGCAAGAACCAGTCCATCCATTGGGACAAGGACTGTCAAGAGGCATTTGAAAAGATGAAACAGCGCCTCATGAACCCTCCCGTACTTATGTCGCAGGTGCCCGGGAGACGTCTCATCCTGTACATGACAGTTTTGGACGTGTCGATAGAGTGCATGCTGGGGCAACATGATGAGTCGAGAAAAGGAGAGCGAGCCGTCTACTACTTAAGTAAGAAGTTCACGGCCTATGAGATGAACTACTCCTTGCTGGAAAATACATGTTACGCTTTGGTTTAGGCGTCCCACCAACTAAGACAGTACATGCTGAGCCATACCACCTGGCTAGTATCCAAGATGGACCCGGTCAAGTACATCTTTGAGAAGCCCGCTCTCACAGGGCAAATCGCTTGGTGGCAGGTTTTGCTATCCGAGTTCAACATAGTCTACATAACCCAAAAAGTGATAAAGGGAAGCGCCTTGGCGGACTATTTGGCTCAGCAGCCTCTCAATGATTATCAACCCATGCATCCCGAGTTCCCAGATGAGGACATCATGGACTTATTTTAAGAGAAGCTAGAAATGGACAGGGAAAAGTGGATCGTGTGGTTCGATGGAGCATCTAACAGTCTGGGCCATGGCGTTGGGGTGGCATTGGTCTCTCCAGACAATCAATGCATACCTTTCACTGCCAGACTTGGTTTCGACTGCACCAATAACATGGTTGAATATGAAGCATGTCCCCTGGGTGTCCAGGCAGCAATTGACTTCAACATCAAACTGCTCAAGGTGTACGGAGACTCGGCGCTGGTGATTCACCAGCTAAGAGGAGAGTGGGAAACTAGGGCTCACAAGCTAATACCCTACCAGACCTACATCAAGGATGTCATACCCTAATTTCGTCCAGGGACCATTTGTTTGGTGACATGCAACCTTCGCTTGACTGCTTCGGGGTACTTAACACCCATCGTTAGGCAATCTGTAAAGTTCCGCGACATGCCGAAAGTCGAAAGGAAGCATTGTTGCGCAATCTGTAAAGTTTCGCGACATGCCGGAAGTCGAAAGGAAGCATTGTTGCGCAATCCGTAAAGTTCAGTAACATTCCAAAAGTCAAAGAGGGGATGGTTGCGTAATCCGTAAAGTTTCGCGACATTACAGAAAGAAAACAAGTATCGTTACGTAATTCGTAAAGTTCCGTAATGTTATGGAAAAAGAATTAGCAAAAAAGCAAAAGGGGGTGTATTTAGTAAAAAGTGGTGTGCAAATAACAACTAGGCCCACTTGAACCTTCCAGGGTGTTCCAACAGAAGGCGGTGCCTTCTGGTGGAAGCAACCCAGCTCGCCTGGGCGAGTTGGGCGACAACCAACTCCCTCTTTTTCCCTATTTCCTATAAATAGGGGAAAGAGGGCATAGTAAATTCATTCAACCCTCCTGGTATTTAGGATTCACTTGATATTAGTGAGAAAAAAATTTTTTGTGAAGAAACTCCAAGCCGAGGCGCTTCCGTAACGCTTCCGAGACGTTTCCGTGAGTGATTTCGTGAAGATTTTCCACCGTTCCTCATCGTTCTTCATCGTTCTTCATTCGTTCTTTGTCGTTCTTCGGTTTTCAACCGGTAAGTTCCCGAAATCGAACCTTTCAATTCGTTCTATGTATCCTTAGTGGTCCCCACTTGTTTCACGTACTTTTATTTTTATTTTGTTTGCTTTCCGTACCCCCTTTTGACGTGCTTTAACCATTTTCACCTAATCAATAATAAAATGAATTTCCACCGATCATTTGAGTTGTAATATCGTTTAATCTTTGTTAGAATAAAATCCAACCGGTCTTCGTCGTTCTTCGTTCGTTCTTTGTCGTTCTTCGGTCTTCAACCGGTAAGTTCCCGAAATCGAACCTTTCAATTCGTTCTATGTATCCTTAGTGGTCCCCACTTGTTTCACGTACTTTTATTTTTATTTTGTTTGCTTTCCGTACCCCCTTTTGACGTGCTTTAACCATTCTCGCCTAATCAATAATAAAATGAATTTCCACCGATCATTTGAGTTGTAATATCGTTTAATCTCTGTTAGAATAATATCCAACCGGTCTTTCACGCCGTAACCACGTGTAAAACCAAAAGAGGAAAAATAATAATAAAATAATCAAAATATTTTTGAATAAAATAATAAAAAAAATCAATCCGACGCTTTTCTTTGGGATTTTTTCTTAATTGAATTGACAAATAACCAAAGTGAAACTAAGGCTAAAGTCCACTCACAAATCAAGCTTTGTCCATAAAAATCACCTAAAAACCATTTTGAGGTCCAATGCCTTAAATGGTCATCTTTGCTTTTATTGGTTAAATGTGGACTTTCGAAAGCCTAAAATCCACACATAACTTTGTCATTTCTTTCAAAAAACCAAGAGATCATTAATGCTCCAATGCCTTAATGTTTTCTCTCCTTTCAAAAAAGAGTCAAAAGATCGTTTAAATGGTCCAACGCCTTAAACGACTTTTTGTTTGGTCACAATATATCTTGCAAAAAAGAAAAAAACAACTTAACCAACGTTTAGTTCTCAAAGAACTACGTAGGTCTGATTTCCTTACCACAATTGAGGTTCGTGCGTAAATACAACTCCCGAACCTTTCACACTTAAAGTTCGTAGACCATGTCTTTTCCGGTTTTTCCGACGTTTTCCTCGAATAAACGTTGGTGGTGACTCCGCGCATTTTCCTTTCTTGGAAGACGCACTCGTGAGTCTCGCGTCGCCCTCACACCGAATGGTAGGTTGCGACAGTTGGCGACTCCATTGGGGAGTGTTTTTAGAGAGTTAGGCCAATCAATGAGTGTGCTTTCCTTACCATGACTTCTCCTTTGTTCTTTTTTTTTATCTTTTTCCTTATGTTCTTGTATATATAAACTCTTTGATGCTTTTAGTGTGTTTTTAAAATGTATGCAAGAGATAGATATTTATTCATTTGATGCACACAAACACCAACATTATTTGCACACACGGTGAGTTGAAAAGGGGGCCCTATACCCAGGTCCATGGGAACATAAGGAGTGGAGGTGAATCTGGGGTCATGCTAGGTCTCCGACTTTCTTGATAACAGTGAACCCTCATCTAGAGTTTTTCTCTTTGATAACATATTGTTGCTGGTAGTCCCTACTGTTGGACCTTGTGGCCTCAATAATCTTAAGAGGGATAGGCTTAGAATGCAGAAGAAGCAACAGCAATCAATTTAACAATGTTCTTTAAACATGCAAGGCACAATTGATTGCAACAAAATAAATAAGATAAGGGAAGAGAGAATGCAAACACAATTTTATACTGGTTCGGGCACTTCCCATGCCTACGTCCAGTACTCAAGCAACCCACTTATTCTTGAGATTTCCACTATCTTTGTAAAATCCTTTACAAAGTCTGAACCACATAGGGACAACCCATCCCTTGTGTTCTGATGCTTTACAACAAGAGACTCACTATCTCTTAGCCAATCTCATTGAATAAGAAGAATGGAAGAAGAAATCTCTCTTCAAGAGAAGAATATTACAATGAAGATCATGTTAGAATCCATATAGATTTTGCAAGTGTTTGGTCAAGGATTTCTTTTGAGAGAGCGTTTGACAATGAAGTTCTTTTGGAATCTCTCTCATTGTCTTTTGAGAGGATAAGACATTTTTGTCAAGTAAAACTCTCATAAAACTCGTGCCCAAGTCACCTATTTATAGGCCTTTGATGGCCATTCACAAATCCAATGAAAAGATGTGACTATTGGCAGATTTTCTGAAAATTCTCCACTCGTAATCGATTACAATGTTTGTGTAATCGATTACACAGTTATAATTTGAAGGATCATGACTTTCAAATTTGAATTTTAGGAGTTTCGTTGCTGGTAATCGATTACAGACATATGGTAATCGATTACATGTTGAAAATTCAAATTCAAAACCTTTTTCAACAACTATTTCTCAACCCTGTCTTCTGGTAATCGATTACACTTCCTGGTAATCGATTACCAGAGCCTTGCATGTCTTGAAAGCACTTTGTTTTAAGGCAAGGCTTGGTCTTTAGTGAATCTTGAAACAAGGCTTTGTTTGTTAAAGCAATCTTGAATTATTCTTGAAGCAAATGCTTATCCTTTGAAGTAGCCTTGTTAGATTCTTCTTTGACATCATCAAAATCATGTATACATACATTCACACCTACTGCCGCAATATGTTCTTCGAAGGGGATGATACCTCTAGAAACCATCAAGAAAGATGTGACCACCTTGGGAATTATCACTAAAAAACCTTTTAGTTCCTCCCGTGTAGCTGCCTAACATAAGGGCACGAAGCAAACATGCTGCGTGCCATTTTAAACACTGCCATGCATGCAGTCCTAAATGTCATGTACGCCTTTGCTTATGATTATTTGTGGATATTGTCGTACTATGTGCATCCCCGTGTTATGCCTTTTTTCGCATCTGCATCATGCACGGATTGCGTCTTGATCCCCTCACTTTGTCAAACCGATGGAGGGTTCGTGTCGCCTTCTTAAATGCATACGTCGGGCGCCATGCTGCCCAAATGTTGTATCTAAGAAGGGGACAATTTCCCGAGCTCCCATATTCATAAAATGCATCTGTGTCATATGCATTTCTTCATGCATTCATCCATTCCATCCATGATAGATGTCGGAGTCAGGATTCGCACAGGGTTTAGTTTCACTTTAGTAAAACATGGGATCGAGTCAGGCGCCTTCGCTTAGAAGGGGGTTCTATCAAGTCAAGGTCAAGAGCCTAGGAGTCACCAGTCTAAAAGAGTTAGGGCAGTTGATGGGTCAGCTCCAACTACAAGCCTTTCGCAAAGCTTACGGTAAAATCTAGGACCTAGCCATGGCAGAGGTCCCCACAGAGGCCATTGCCTCCCTCGTCCAATATTATGACCAGCCGTTGAGGTGCTTCACCTTTGGGGACTTCTAGTTATCACCCATGCTGGAAGAGTTTGAAGAGATCCTGGGATGCCTTCTAGGGGGAAGGAAACCATACCTCTTCGCAGGATTCTATCCATCTTTAGCTAGAATTTCTAAGATAGTCCAAATCTCGGCGCAGGAATTAGACCATAGAAAGCAAGTCGAAAATGGGGTGGTTGGAGTACCGAGGAAATGTTTGGAAGCAAAAGCAAGAATCTTGGCAGGTAAAGGCGAACGGGCCCCGTTCATAGACATCCTCGCACTTTTGATCTTCGGAGGAGTCCTCTTTCCAAATGTGGATGGGTTGGTGGACCTAGCGGCGATCGATGCTTTTCTCGCTTTTCGTGACCGCAAGGAAAGCCTGGTTGTCACTATCCTAGCCTATTTATATGACACCTTCGACCGAAGATGTGAAAAGAGCAGTACAAGGATTGTTTGCTATACTCTGGCCCTCTACATATGGTTGGTTTTGCACCTTTTCCGCCAAGAGGTGAGACATGCTTGCCTGCTAGAAAGCCACCGTTCATGCACAGATAAAAAAGAGGCAAGTTGGGACCGACTCTTAGCAAGCAAAGAAGGAGTGTCTGTCAACTGGTTCCCCCGATGGAAAGAAGGAAGAACCGGGGTTCTTATTTCGTTCAGAGGATTTCCAAATGTTCCCTTTATGGGGACAAGGGGTTGCATTAATTACAATCTCGTCCTTGCTATAAGACAACTTGGCTACCCTATGAGAGGGGCACCACTAGAGGAAGAGCTCGCGCCTATTATTGCATGAGGTTTCAATAGCACCAACGCGGAGGCACTTCAGAAGGTCCGCAAGGCATGGGAGATGGTGCAAAAGAAGAACAAGGAACTCAGAGGCAGTAACAACGGGGCCATCGGCGGCCACCGTAGGTGGTTAAAAGCCCACATGCATGGTCTGGACTGGCTCCCAAGTTTGAGAACCACTAAGGGGGTGGAAGTTGAAGCTCCGAAGGAGGACGAAGAGATGTAGGCCCTCAGGGCAGAACTTGAGAAAGCCCAAACAGTCAAAGAAAAGTTCAAATCAGCAGCTCTTAAGATCTGAAAGGAGAATGCCGAACTGAGAGACATAAATATAGCCACCACAAAGGCCTTGGAACAAGAGACCAAAAGGGCCCATAGGGAAGAACATGGCCGGAACAAATTCCGAGGGGCTCTGTGGGGCAGTAACAGCGAGCTTAAGCTTCAGAGAGAGGAAAGGGACCAATCACGAGTACACAGTTTGATCTTGAAGGATGAGTTGAAGATTTTCCTAAGGTCCAAGAGAAGCTTGTCTCAGAGGTTATGCGAAACCGAGACCAACATGCTAGCCATCATCAGCAAGTACCAAGAAGAATTAAATCTAGCCATGGCCCACGAGCACAAAGTGGCGCACGAGTATGCCTGAGTGTACGCGGAAAATGAGGCTAGAGGGAGGGTGATTGACTCGTTACATTAAGAGGCAACAATGTGGATGGATCGATTTGCTCTTACTTTGAACGGGAGTCAAGAACTTCCCCAATTGCTGGCCAAGGCCAAAGCAATGGCGGACGCCTACTCCGCCTCCGAGGAGATCCATGGACTTCTCAGCTATTTTCAGCATATGATAGACTTAATGGCCCATATAATTTGGAACCTCTAGGAAGTTTGTATTGTCACTCAGATCTTGACTATTTATAACTTTCTGAATAAAAAGTTTATCCCACGTTTTTACTCCAATATCAGTGCGATTCAAATCAATCCCACATTTTATCTCTACATGCATTCATTTTTTTATGTACTCCTCACGTTTGGTTTTTTAGGAAAGACGTCACATCTAAACGCGCCCCAAGGCATCCCTATCGCACCAGATCCAAATCTAGGACAATGGGTGACAAATAGGAAGTACAGGAACAGATGGAAGTCGACATGTCGGCTTTGAAAGAGCAAATGGCTTCCATGATGGATGTCATACTATGAATGAGGCAACTAATGGAGAATAACGTGGCCACCGCTGCCGCTGTTAGTTCGGCAGCCGAAGCAGACCCAACTCTCCCAGCTACCGCGCAGCACCCTATCCCAAACGTGGTAGGACGAGAAAAAAGCACTCTGGGGCACATCAGCAAGCCCCATCTGGGATACAACCGAGTGGATTACCCTTATGGATTACCACCTAATTACAAACCACCAGTCATACGTGATGACGCAAGTCATGTCCCTCCCCCCATCCTTGAAGGTGAGCCTCCTCGACAGTCGGACAAGGTCCACGAGGATCGTTGAGGGCATGCCCAAGGAGACATTGATTCCTACTCCCCATTCCCTGCCGAGGGGCCGGCACCCAACGCACTACCTCAGCCCAACCTCATGGGAGAACCTCGAAACTCCCCAGCACAGCCAATATTTTTGTCCACAGGAGGGCTACGCACGGCAGCAGAAGAAAAGAGGAAACTCGATCTCATCGAAGAGAGATTGAGGGCTGTTGAAGGCTTTGGCGACTATCCGTTTGCGGACATGACTGATCTTTGCTTAGTACCGAACATCGTCATCCCCCCGAAATTCAAGGTACCTGATTTCGATAGGTACAAAGGGACAACTTGTCCAAAGAACCATCTCAAAATGTATTGTCGCAAGATGGGGGCACATTCCAGGGATGAGAAGTTGTTGATGCACTTCTTCCAAGATAGCTTGGCTGGGGCCACGATCATCTGGTACACCAATCTAGAAGCTTCCCGCATCCGTACTTGGAAGGATCTGATTACCGCCTTCCTCAAGCAGTATTAGTACAACTCTGATATGGCTCCCGACCGGACTCAGCTGCAAAACATGGTTAAAAGGGAAAGCGAGTCCCTTAAAGAGTACGCTCAGGGTTGGAGGGACCTAGCAGCACAAGTAGCCCCTCCCATGGTTGAAAGGGAAATGATTACCATGATGGTAGACACCTTGTCGGTGTTTTACTATGAGAAATTAGTGGGCTACATGCCCTCCAGCTTCGCAGACTTGGTATTCGTCGGGGAGAGGATCGAAGTGGGCTTGAAGAGAGGGAAGTTCAATTACATCTCCTCCACAGGTACCATCGCTAGGAGGAACGGAGCAATTGGGGCAAAGAGAAAGGAAGGAGATACTCGAGCTGTCACTTCAACGCTCGCATGGATCAAGCCGCTGCAGATCTCCCACGGCACCCATCAGTATGTGCAACATCACTCGAGCTTCTCAGCTCACGCCGGGGACTCCTCCAACTCAGCGCCTGTACAATCTAGGACGCCCACGCCCATCCAGAGGGAGGTCCCTCATGCTCCGGCTCCAATCCCGACTCGCCCGGTCGGCAATGCCCACTTTGGTGCCAGTTCCAACGCGATAAGGGATTTTCCCCCGAGGCCAACTCCAGAATTCACCCCGATCCCAATGACGTACGAAGACCTCTTGCCATCCCTCGTCCCCAACCAGATGGTTGTGATATCTCCCGGAAGGATCCACCAGCCTCCTTTCCCAAAGTGGTACAACCCTGAGGCAACCTGCGCATACCATAGGGGAATCTCGGGCCACTCAATCGAACGGTGCATGGCCTTCAAACACCAGGTCCAAAGTTTGATAGAAGTCGAATGGCTAACGTTTCAAGAGGACCGACCTAACATAAAGACAAACGCGCTTGCCAATCATGGAGGGGGAGCGGTTAATGTCGTCGAGTCGGGTAGGCCGCGCGGGTTCAAACGTTTGAAGGACATAACGACCCCCAGAAGGTTTATCTACGAGGCCCTACAAAAGGAGGGCATAATTCCCCGCGGCAGGCACGAGAAAGATTCCTATTTGATGCATCTCGGCACGTCACATAACATGGAAGCATGTTTAGCAGTAGGAGACCTGTTGCAACAATTGATAGATCTGGGCCGACTGGAAGTCAGCGATGAGGGGAGTGAAGTGCATCACATATGCATGCAGTCCGCAGATGAGGAAGGTCTTAGAAGGCCTAAGCCTTTGGTAATACATTTCTCCTGAGACGCAGCTCCCCTAACGCCCCGATACCCCTCGGTGGTTAGACCTATTCCATTTCCATACAAAAACAGCCACGCAGTTCGGTGGAGGTATGCGCCTCCAAGCAAAAGGAAGGAAGAAGCTACCGACACAGCCCGCAAATGCTAAAGGAAAGGCGAAGATAGCGGAAGGACAAAATGTCAAAGTGATCCCCGCTCCAGACGAGGATGTTCCAATGAAAGGTCTTTCTGAGAGAAGGGATGGCTACGACAAGAAAGAAGTATCGCTCGAGGAGGCAGGAGAGTTCCTCTGCATTATTCAACAAAGCGAGTTCAAGGTCATTGAGCAGCTCAACAAAACCCCGACTAGAGTCTCTCTTTTGGAATTGTTCATGAGCTTTGAGCCTCATCGAGCTTTGCTAGTAAAAGTCTTGAATGAAGCCCATGTAGCCCAAGACATCTCCGTAGAAGGCTTTGGGGGACTCGTCAATAACATCACCGCCAACAACTACCTCACCTTCGCTGAAGAGGAAATCCCTGCCGAGGGGAGAGGGCATAACAAGGCTTTGCATGTGTCAGTCAAATGCATGGACCACGTCATGGCCAAGGTACTCATCAATAACGGCTCTAGTTTGAACGTAATGCCCAAAAGCACGTTGGATAAATTGTTGTTTAACGCTTCCCATCTAAGGCCAAGTTCCATGGTGGTTCGTGCCTTCGACGGCAGCCGCCGAGAGTTAAGGGGAGAGATCGACCTCCCTGTACAGATAGGGCCTCATACCTGCTAGGTTACGTTCCAAGTGATGGATATTAACCCGGCTTACAGCTGTCTTTTGGGGCGCCCGTGGATCCACTCAGTGGGAGTCGTTCCCTCTACACTCCACCAAAAACTGAAGTTCGTAGTGGAAGGGCATTTGGTCATTGTATCGGGGGAGGAAGACGTCTTGGTAAGTTTCCCTTCTTCTATGCCATATGTGGAAGTCGCTGAGGAGTCACTGGAAACGGCCTTCCAATCTTTTGAGGTAGTTATCATTGCCTCCGTAGATTCCCTCTCTAGGCAGCCTTGCCTATCCGATATGGCAATGATGGTGGCCCGAGTGATGTTGGAGTATGGCTATGAGCCCGAAATAGGTTTGGGTAAGAACAACGGCGGCAGAACCAGCCTGGTAAGCACCAGAGGAAACCATGGGAAGTTTGAGTTAGGCTATAAACCTATGCAAGCTGACATAAGGAAAAGTGTCTCGGAAAGGAAGAACAGAGGCCAAGGCTCGCTGTTGGGGCAACAAGCCGATGGGGCCCCGCCCTGCCACATCAGTAGAAGCTTTATAAGTGCGGGTCTAAGACATGAAGGCCAAGTCGCCGTGATATGCGAGGATGACTCCCCGAGGAGGTCGGATTTGGTAGGGCCATGTCCTCCTGGTTTCCGACTAGGAAATTGGCGAGTGGAGGAGCGCCCAGACGTTTACACGACGAGCATAATGTAACCCTTTGTAGCTCTAAAACTCTACGGTTGGGCCTAGGCTTTAGAGTTTCCTTTTGTTAAGGCATTATGTCTTTTGTTCTTGAGTTTATAATATAAAGACTTTCTTCATCTGTTCCTGTGCCTCCATCCATTCTCATTCATTTGCATGTTTATTTCTTTACGCTTAAAACACCAGATCTGACGACGAGTCCCTCGAAGGTACTAATACCCAGGACTCGGCCGTCGATTTCGAGCAAGAAGCGGGACAGATGGAGAGTGAAGAGGACGAGGATGTGGGACTTCCCCCAGAGCTGGAGAGGATAATTGCTCAGGAAGACCGAGAGATGAGGCCTCATCAAGAAGAGACAAAACTAGTAGACTTAGGAACCGGTAGTGAGAAAAAGAAAGTAAAGGTAGGCACAGGTTTGACCGCACCCATCCGTGAAGAATTAATGGCCCAGCTAAAAAACTACCAAGACATCTTTGCCTGGTCATACCAAGATATGCCCGGTTTGAGTTCTGACATCGTACAACACAAATTACCTCTAAATCATGAGTGTTCCCCGGTAAAGTAAAAGCTGAGGAGGATGAAGCCTGAGACATCCTTGAAAATAAAAGAAGAGGTAAAGAAACAATTTGACGCTGGTTTTTTGGCTGTCGCTCGGTACCCGGAGTGGGTTGCCAACATTGTACCAGTCCCTAAGAAGGATAGGAAAGTACGAATGTGCATGGATTATCGGGACCTGAATCGAGCCAGTCCCAAGGACAATATCTCTCTGTCGCACATCGATATCCTCGTGGATAATACGACCAATTTCGTCTGTTTTCCTTCATGGATGGGTTCTCCGGCTACAATCAGATAAAAATGGTGTCAAAGGATATGGAAAAGACTACCTTCGTCACCCTGTGGGGGACATTCTGTTATAAAGTGATGTCCTTACGCCGAGGCAACCTATCAACGGGCTATGGTGGCTTTGTTCCATGACATGATGCACCGAGAAATTGAGGTCTATGTGGACGACATGATCACCAAGTCTAAAACCGAGGAGGAACACCTTGTCAACTTGCGGAAGTTGTTCGAAAGGCTTAGGAAGTATCGATTGAGGTTGAACCCCGCTAAGTGCACCTTCGGGGTCAAGTCAGGGAAATTACTGGGTTTCATCGTAAGCCAGAAAGGGATAGATGTGGACCCCGAAAAGGTGAAAGCCATCCTTGAAATGCCATAACCGCGTACCGAGAAGCAGGTCCGAGGTTTCCTAGGGCATTTGAACTACATTGCCAGATTCATATCACAGCTCACCGCTATTTGTGAGTCGTTGTTCAAGCTCTTACGCAAGAACCAATCCATTCGCTGGAATGAGGACTGTCAAGAGGCGTTTGGCAGGATCAAATAGTGCCTCATGAATCCTCCTGTGCTTATGCCGCCGGTGCCCAGAAGACCTCTCATCTTGTATATGACGATTTTGGACGAGTCAATGGGGTGTATGCTAGGGCAACATGACAAGTCCGAGAAAAGGAGCGCATCGTTTACTACTTGAGTAAAAAGTTCACGGCCTATGAGATGAACTACTCCCTGCTGGAAAGAACGTGTTGTGCTTTAGTCTGGGCATCCCACCATTTAAGACAATACATGTTGAGCCATACCACCTGGCTGATATCCAAAATGGACCCGGTCAAGTACATCTTTGAGAAGCCTGCTCTGACGGGGCGGATTGCCCGGTGGCAGGTTTTGCTATCTGAGTTTGATATAGTCTATGTCACCCAAAAGGCTATAAAGGGAAGCGCCTTGGCAAATTATTTGGCTCAGCAGCCTCTTAACGACTATCAACCCATGCATCCCGAGTTCCCGGGTGAGGACATGATGGCCGTGTTCAAGGAAAAACTAGACGAGGACAAGGACAAGTGGATCGTGTGGTTTGATGGAGCCTCAAACGTTCTAGGCCATGGCGTTGGGGCAGCATTGGTCTCTCCGGACAATCAATGTGTGCCTTTCATAGCCAGACTGGTGTTCGACTGCACCAATAACATGGCTGAATATGAAGCATGCACTCTAGGCGTCCAGGTAGCAATTGACTTCAACATCAAGCTACTCAAGGTGTACGGAGACTCAGTGCTGGTGATTCATCAGTTGAGAGGAGAATGGGAAACTAGAGATCACAAGCTGATACCCTACCAGGCCTATATCAAGGAATTGGCTGGTTTCTTTGACGAGATCTCCTTCCATCACGTTCCCCGAGAGGAAAATCAAATGGCGGATGTGCTTGCCACTTTAGCGTCCATGTTCCAGCTGACACCGCACGGAGACTTACCGTACATTGATTTCAGGTGCCGTGGCAGACCCGCACATTGTTGTCTAGTGGAAGAAGAGCAGGATGGTAAGGAATGGTTACCGAACCTCAGTACGCACATCAACCGGGGCAACACCATTCTCGTTGGTATATGGAATGGAGGTTGTGCTACCATTTGAGGTGGAAGTCCCGTCATTGAGAATCTTGGCGGAGTCCGGATTAAAGGAATCGGAGTGGGCCCAAGCACGTTTCGATCAGCTCAATCTCATAGAAGACAAGTGGTTGGCCACCACGAGCCACGGGTGTTTATATCAGAAGTGAGTGAAGAACGCTTTTGACAAGAAGGTACGCTCGCGCAGGTTCAGCGAAAGGGACTTGGTGCTGAAGAAAGTCTCCCCAACTCTAAAAGACAATAGAGGAAAGTGGGCCCCAAACTACGAAGGGCCTTTCGTTGTAAAAAGGGCTTTCTCCGGAGGGGCCTTGGTGCTAGCCAACATGGATGATGAGAAGTTACCTTCATCCGTGAAATCCGACGTTGTCAAGTGATACTACGCTTAAGATCTGGGGCAATGGAGGAAATCGCTGCATTTTTTATTTTTGTATGTTCTTCTTGGTTTCCCCTAGGGGCAATTGAGGTTCCGATCCTCGCTTTGTGCTTTAAAAGATGTGTAGTATTTGATAACCCGAGCCTTTTCGCTCAATCCATGGGATGCCCCAAGCGCTTAATTGAAACTGAACCCAACAAGCTTTTGCTAGAAGATTATTGCATTTTGAAAATGCTCATGCATACGCATACACATGCATATTTGTTATCTATGACAGGAGCAGGATCGTTTTAGGCAATAGTCAAATACCGGAGCCAAATCCAAAGACAGAGACGAATCGAGGTATGCGGTAACGCGACCACGATTTGCTGCACAATGTCATTGCCTGCTTTCAGGTACTTAGGGATGGGCACGAGTGGAGGCTAGGCCCATGATCAACGGATCGTCGTCCCACGTCCAGCTCTGGACAAGCAAGAAGCGCTACTGGGAAGCAGCCTACTATCCTTTAAATTCCTATTTATTATTGCTGATGTTTCTTTAAGGTGATGGTCGGATGCCTAATTTACCCTAGGGGGTTCGAGTAAGCGAACGCCGACCCATAGAGAGGGCGTACCTTTGTTTTAAAAAAATGCAGGGTTAACTCACTTGGGCGAGCTGAGCTTGCCTGGGTGAGCACCCCCTGCACGAAATGATTTAAAAAGAGAGGGGGAGTGCAGTTTTCACCCAAGCAACTTCTCCCCCTCACTTAAGAACACTTCACTCACGGGATTGCTAGCTTTTTCTGACCCTAGGCCACCATTGTGTATTTTTTGCTTCCATTTTAGTGTTCTCGCCACACCATACAAGAAATGGCTCCGAAGAAACTCTCCACGAAGAGGTCTAGAAGAGACGCCACAGGCGAAGGATCCAGTGCCGCCCCAGAGTTTGATAGTCATCGTTTCCGGAGTGTCAAGCACCAACAATGCTTCAAGGACATCAGGTGATGGTCGTTCCACAGGGAAAGGCGTGTCCAGCTCAGTGAGGATGAGTATACGAACCTTCAGGAGGAGATAGCTCGCAGACGTTGGACACCGCTAGTGACTCCCATGGCCAAGTTTGACCCTGAGATAGTCCTAGAGTTCTATGCTAATGCTTGGCCCACGGAGGAGAGAGTTCGGGACATGCGTTCGTGGGTAAGGGGTGATGCAATCCTATCCCGCAAGGGTATTGGATAGAAGACTCCAAGTAGATTGGGCCAGAGATGAAAGAGAAGGCCCTAGGGTTCTTATGAGTCTTAGGGTAGATTTTGGGCCCATGGGCTATGTACGAGGCCACTTATCTTTGTAAATATTAGATTAAGGTTTCATTATTTTTGGGCCTTGTATTTAGGGCTCCATAATGTAGGTAGGGTACCTTAGAAATATAGGATTTTTCAGCCCTTGTATTTTATGTCACTTAGACTAGTTTTTGTATTAGGGGTAGTTTTGTAATTTCACATGCACTAAGTGAATATTTGATGTGTGTGGTTGGAAATAAATTTAATTGAATTGGTAGAATCCCAATCCTATTAAATTTTAGAAGGGGAGGTGAGCATTTGCTTACTACACCCCATTGCCACATCATATAGTCACACTTTGTGCATGTCCTTCATGCTTTACATGCCTCATGACACCTAAGCACACTTAGTGGAGAATCTTGGAATTGATCATGGATTAGTGGGCTGAACCATAACTGAAATTCACTAATAATAATTAGTGAAATTTTGGCTCTAAAGTTTGGCTCCACAAATTCAATTTCAAATTCAAGTGAAATTTGAATTGAAATTCAAATTTCCCTCCAATTTTTGTGACACTTAGGCTATAAATAGAGGTCATGTGTGTGAATTTTTTTCAACTTTGATCATTTGAATATTAAACTTCAGATTTCAAAGCTCATTTGGAGCACAAAATTTGGTGCTCTTCTCTCCCTCTCCCTTCATTCATCTCCTTCTTCCTCCAAGCTCTTATCCATGGCCTCCTATGGTGGTGAGCTTCTTCTAGACTCATCTTCTCCTTGAAGTGGCATCTCCTCTCTCTCTTCCTTCTCCATTCTGCTTCCATTCATCTTCCAAGAAGCAAAGGAATCCATTGATGAAGAAGATCCTAGGCCTACAAGCTCCAATGGAGCTTACATAATGTGGTATCAAGAGCATCTTCATCTAGGTGATGTTTTTTTGCTTCCTCTATCTTTTTCTTCGGTGAATTCTCTTTAATTCCTTGTTCTTCATCTTATTCTCATTGTATATTCTCCATTGTCTTGTGGTTTGGTGCTGTTTAGAGTAGATTCAAAAAAAATAAACCGATTAAATCTTAGATCTACACTTGTTTTTGCATTTCTATGGTTCAAATTTTGTAGATCTACTCTTGAATCTTGTTTTTGTGTTTATTTTAGGTTCTATCATTTTTCTTTCATAATATTCTTGTGCTGAACCTTAGATCTAAATTTTCTTCCAAAATATTGATTAAAAAAAACACAAAAATCTAAGTGTAAATCACTTAATCCATGTTGTCTTAGAGTCATGTTTAGTCATAGTAATTGTCACATTATGTTCTAAGTTTGTGTTGAATTTTATTTTGTTGATTGAATTCTAGGTACATTTGTTCATGTATTCTTGTCATTCTTATCCTATCTTTTCAATTTTGAGTCTAATTCATGCATGTTATTTAGTTCATAACATGTTCTTAATCAATTCCTAGAAGTAGTCTTGTTCTTGAACTTTTTTTTTGTTTTCTAAGTTTCCTACATGATGCCTATGATGAAGTTGAGTTGTGGTGCTGAGTTGTGGCTGGATTTGTTAATCAAAATAAATCTTAAGCTCTCTTGAATTGTAACTATCCAAGTCTTAAGCAACATAAACACTTCTCTTGATTTCTAGGTTGAAATCGCTGGTGCTGGCAGCTTGAACATATGAACTTGTATAAATTACTGGGAATTGGTCACTACGTTTTTTGAGCTGAAAGTTTTACTAAATTTTCTAGACATCTGGAAAAAAATTATAAAAAGAGAATCAAGCGATTTGGATTAAAGGAAAAAATAAGAAAAATCGCAAAAGTTGGCAGAAAAATCAGTGTCCGGGAAAAAAAAAAGTGAAAGGAAAGTGTGCTTGTTGTTTTGGCTCAAAATTTGCTCTATAATTGGTGCCTATTTTATACCAATCCTAGTTCTGAAATTTCAATTGAAAATTATTGTGAAAACAAGTGCCAAAACTAGAGGTTTCTTGAGTCTTTTTTTTTAGTTTTTCTACTCTACTCTAGAGCCATTCTAGGTTTCTCTTTGAGTCCTAGCTTGCTTTTTTTGTGCTTTTCATTGCTATAATTGTTGAATAATCCTTAGAAATTTGTCTTGTTAAAACTCTATTGGTTTAGCTTTCATTTCATTTTTTTTTTGTCTTTGGTTATTGCTTGTCTCTTTGTTTCCTTGCTTATGAGTTGCCATTTAGGGAATTGGAAAGGAGTATTGGTGCCATATCTTAAAGAATTTGAGTAAAGAAGCAAGGGGCCAACCACCTTAAGAGCTATTGGACTAAGAAACACTGCAAATTGAGTGAAACACCAAAGAGAGAATAGCCACCACAATTGAGGACTTTTTTTGTAATTTTGTAATTGGCAATTTTCTTTGCTTTTAAATTTTGTAACAAAAAGGTCTTTCATTGGAAGTAAGTTGGGAGCCTCCAATAGGTCACGCTACTTCCATTTGTGTGTAATAATTTTAGGCAATTTTCCCTTAGGATAGTGAGTGTTTTGTTGGGAACCTTAAATGAGGTCATCCAAACACTCTTAGGATCCGCCTAGTTTGCATTTCTTGCACTTTAATTTCTTGCTTACTTTCATAGCTTATTTCCTTTACCCTCCATTGTCAAACCACCTAGATAGCTTTCCTTTCACCAATTAGTTTTTACCTTATCTTTCACACCTCTTTTAGTGTTTATTTTGGCTAGTTTCAACCATAGTTTCTTTTACCTTTTTTTTTTCATACCCCCAACAAGAAAGAACCATAACTTAGGAACCAACACGAGTCTTCATTCTTCATCTAGTGTTAATGGTGAGGGTTCTACTCCTAAGGACCCCTTCTATAAGATACTAGATGAGTTAAGATCCCTTAAGTTGTGGAAAGAAAAACAAGAGAGAAAAGAAAAAGGTAAAAAAAGAGTGGAAGAAATAAGTCAAGATGAAAGAGAGAAATTAAGAGAGGAAGAAAGAAGAAAAATAATGAAAGAAATGAAAAGAGAAAAACATGCCTCCTTTAGTAGTCATGACTCTTACAAGAGTTTAAGTGAAGAACTTAGTGACTATTATAGAGGACGCCATAGTTCACATACTAAACATCACTCCCAAAGAAGAGAAAATGAAAGAAAGCCTGAAGAGGCTAACATTAACCTCCCATACTTCCATGGGAAAGACAATGTTGAGGCTTACTTAGATTGGGAAATAAGGGTAGAGCAAAAACTTAAAAGAAAGTTTACTTTAAAATCTTATGGCTCTCATTCTTATTCGAAGAAAGACCAAGGTCTAGGCATCTTAGAGGCAGCACCTTCTAAGCCCAATGATGATAAGGGGAAGAAAATAGAAAAGCAACCCCCTAAGGCTAGTATGCAAGAAAAGACTAGCTCTATGGGTCAGTGGATTCCCTTTGACGCAGATGCCTTCAGCCAGTTCCGGGGCGACCCGCTAGTTTTGGAGGAAGGCCAGCAGTGTGAGTTCAACCAGAGGCGGAACCGGGCTGATGATTTTGATGAGGAAGCCATCGCCCAGCTATTGTGCATACCAGGGCAGGATTTCGCCCGGACCGCTGCAGGGAGGCGGGTGCGGATCATGCGCACCAGCATGACCACTTTGACACAAACATGGATGACACTGCTGCTCAGCAATGTCTTGCCTAGCGATCACAACTCCGACCTCCCTCTACCTAAGTGCTAGTTGGTGTATGTCATCCTGACACGGATGAGCGTCCATGTGGCCCAGGTGATTGCTGACGCCATTTTTTTTTTGTAGCGCCTACCAGACACCCTCTAGACCCAGATAAGTCCAACAGGGCCCTGGGGTTTTCGATGTTGATCATGGGCCTCTGCCAGTCTTACGAAGTTCCCGTCACCCCCAGTAAATTAATCCGACCGTCGATCACCTGAGCCTTCATCGAGAAGTACTACACGCCTAGGCAGGCGCAGGGTGATGCACATCAGGCTGGAGACGCACCGCCACCACCTCGGCAGGCCAATCCAGTTGGGTCACTAGGTGTGGAGCGTTATCTACAGCATTTGGTTCGCCAACAGGCGGCCAACCACCGTGGGCAGGTGCAGATACATGAGTGTCTCTACCGGTTCAGCCTCAATCAGCAGGAGCAGAGTTCCGCCTCTTTTGTATGACCTACTCCGGAGCAGTTTGGGGTTGAGGTCGCATGGCCCGGAGACTGGCCCGATGCCCAGGCAGGGGAGGAGCCTACAGGATCCCCCAGTGAGACAGATGAATCCCATATGGATGAAGATATGACTGACTTGCTCGGTTTCTTGGGAGGGAGCGGAGCCACGTGACCAAGGTCACTGCACTTTTGTTATTAACATTACTGCTTTCGGTTATTGTTTATGTTGTTATTAACATTACTGGTTTTAGTTACTGTTTTTGTTTCTGCTAGAATTTCGTCACTATTTTTATTGCGACTTACCATTGCTTGTTTTTTCCGTTTACCTTGTGGTTAGACGTGAGTAGGCAGTATGCACCCTCATCCACATGACCTTTTCAAAAAAAAGAGGAGAGAGAAAAAAGAAATAAACAAATGATAATAACTTAATAAAAAAGAAAAAAGAAGAAAAAAGAGAGAAAAAGAAAAATAAGTTGTCTAGCTAAAAAGTCAACATGCTTTTGAAAAGAAATAACTTCCAGCTTTTCTTTGAAAAAAATTCACTGATCATGTCCGGTTTTTGAAAAAAAATGTGTATACACCTGAAGGATGAATGCTGTGAAAATTTTCCCGAATGCCCAAAATGGACTCGGATGAATGCATGAAATGATAAAAGAACATATTTTGGAAACACTGGGTTGACTTAAATAGTGAAAATGAATCCTGAGCCTTAGTGTCACATGACCATAAACCTTGATGCTTGAGTGTCCACATGGGTGCATGCATGACCAGTTTTGCATAAAATTTCCTAATCATCATTGTTGCTTGTGTATCATGGAAATAATGTGGGACATCCCCTTTATCCACAAACCGCTGGCCAAACCCTGACATATACCATGTCCAGCCGTTCTACAAGCCTTGAGCCAGAATCCCAACTTACCATAAACCTTGACCAAGGGTGAGAATGTCAATCCTTGCCCTCGGAAGAAAAAAAAGAAGGAAAATTCTCGATCAAAGAGTGAGAGAAAGCAAAGAAGAAAGAAAATTCCCAATCAAAAGAGGGGGAGAAAGCAAAAAAATAAAAGAAAGAAAATTCCCGATCAAACATCGGAAGAAAAAGAAATGTGCAGAAAGGTCTTTCGACCAGACAATATCTGAACAATACAGAATTGTCACCAAGTAAACAAGAAAAGAAAGGAAACCACGACCTAAAGTGGTCCTCTCCCTTTGATTGCCAACCAAAATCTTATGCGTCAGTGACTTGTTCGTCTCACACTAAACAAAAACAGAAAAGGAAAAGGCCAAAAAACACTCAAAGCCAAATTTCCCACCAAAAAACCCCCATTCCCAAGAAGAAGTCCCATTGATCCATGATCACACATATAATCTTTGATTTGATAGGAAATGATTTGCAAAATCAAGTCATGACATATCTATGGTTCGGAATTAGGATGAAACACTTACTTGTGTGAGGTTGATACACTTTGAGTGATTTTCTTCTATTTTTGTTGGACCCAGGGTTTCCTCTAAATGGTCGTTTAGAAACGAAACGCTAACATCCAAAATCTCATTTATGGTTATGAGAAAATTTCATCAGCATACTCTCCTTCCCCAATAGACACATTGTTCTTCATAAAAAAAAAATAACATATGTTGCTCTGATCAGTTGGAAGTTTTGTTTCTTTACTAAAGCATGTTCGCATTTTAGTGAAAAAAATACCGAGACTATTTTAGTCTAACAGTTATCAAGAACTACGTAGGTTTGAGTTCCTCATCACAAATTGAGGATACGTAGGAGCAAGAGCCTCGCTTTTGTCGGCCGCCCACAATTTCTGTTACACTGACTCTGAAGTCAGGTGATGTGCGAAGATTTACGTCGTCTACCGTGCACCATCAATCTCTGTCAATACTAACCCATGAAGTTAGGGGGCAAGTGGAAATACCCAAGTGGTTATCCATATAAACTTTCTTTTGCTATCCATCAGACCCAGAGCACGATAGCACGCAGAGACTAACGTCGTCTTCTGCACCCTTTGTCAATCGCAGTCTGAGCCCGTTGACACGCAGAGACTTATATCGTCTTCTGCACCCTTTGTCAATAGCGGTCCGAGCCCGTTGACACGCAGAGACTAACGTTGTCTTCTACACCCTTTGTCAATTGTGGTCCGAGCCCGTTGACACGCAGAGACTAACGTCGTCTTCTGCACCCTTTGTCAATCGCTATCCGAGCCCGTTGATATGCGGAGACTTACATCGTCTACCACGCACCATCGATCTCAGTCAATACTAACCTGTGAAGTTAGGGGACAGGCAGAAATGCCCAAGTGGTTATCCATATATACATTCTTTCACTATCCGTCAGACCCAGAGCACGATAGCATGCAGAGACTAACATCATCTTCTGCACCTTTTGTCATCCTGACCCATGAAGTCAGGTGACGTGCGGGGTTACCTTATGGTTACTTGCACCTTTCATCAACCAGGGGCAAACGAGCCCGTTGACGTGAAGATACTGATATCGTCTTCTGCACCTTTTGCCATCTAGGGACAGCGAGTTAGGTGGCAGGCAGAGATACCTTATGGTCATCCGCGCCTTTCGTCCACCGAGGGGAACGGATTTGACGGTATCAGGATGATGTTAGTCGTTCGGTGCTGATCATTTTCAAAATTTTTGCAGGTTTTACTCTCGTTGTCCAGAAACATTCAAGCCCAACGACGCGCAAGATTCTTCTCTGCTGGGCAGGGACGATCGAGTGCAATGGCAAAGGGAATTGTCGTGGTTGTCCAACTTTGTCATTTTTGAGACACTGAAGTTTGTTGGCGCTTCTGATGCCTTTTCTTTTCTTTCTGAATGACAGGTTCTGCTGGCGGGGATATTGGCCGGCTGAATGATGTTCCGCTCAAACGAAATTAGTGTATTATCTTTACTTCGCTTTTATCTCCAATAAAAGATAAGTAAAGAGGGACAACTGCATACCCTAATTTCGTCCAAGGACCATTTGTTTGGTGGCATGCAACCTTCGCTTGACTGCTTTGGGGTACTTAACACCCATCGTTAGGCAATCCATGAAGTTCTGCGACATGCCAGAAGTCGAAAGGAAGCATTATTGCACAATCCGTAAAGTTCCGTAACATTCCAGAAGTCAAAGAGGGGATGGTTGCGTAATCCGTAAAGTTTTGCGACATTACGGAAAGAAAACAAGTATCGTTACGTAATTCATAAAGTTCCGCAATGTTACGGAAAAAAGAATCAGCAAAAAAAGCAAAAGGGGTGTATTTAGTAAAAAGGGGTGTGCAAATAGCAACGAGGCCCATTTGGACCTTCCAGGGTGTTCCAACAGAAGGCACTGCCTTCTGGTGGAAGCAACCCAGCTCGATTGGGCGAGCTAGGTGGCAACCACCTCCCTCTTTTCCCCTATAAATATGGGAAAGAAGGCAGAGTAAATTCGTTCAACCCTCCTGGTACTTAGGATTCACTTGAAATTAGTGAGAAAAATTGTTTCCGTGAAGAAAATCCAAGCCAAGGCACTTCCGTAACGCTTCCGAGACGTTTCCGTGAGCGATTTCGTGAAGATTTTCCACTGTTCTTCATCGTTCTTCGTTCATTCTTCGTCGTTCTTCTGTCTTCAACCGGTAAGTTCCTGAAATCGAACCTTTCAATTCCTTTTATGTACCCTTAGTGGTCCCCACTTGTTTCGCGTACTTTTATTTTTATTTCGTTTGTTTTCCGTACCCACTTTTGACGTGCTTTAACCATTTTATTTAAGCCATTTTCTCGCCTAATCAATAATAAAATGAATTTCCACCGATCGTTTGTGTTGTAATATCATTTAATCTCTATTAGAATAAAATCCAACCGGTCTTTCACGTCCTAACTACGTTTAAAACCAAAAGAGGCAAAATAATAATAAAATAATCAAAATATCTTTTAATAAAATAATAATAAAAAAATCAATCGGACGCTTTTCCTTGGGATTTTTTCTTAATTGAATTGACTAATAACCAAAGTGAAACTAAGGCTAAAATCAACTCACAAATCAAGCATTGTCCATAAAAATCACCTAAAAACCATTTTGAGGTCCAACGCTTTAAATGGTCCTCTTTGCTTTTATTGGTTAAACGTGGACTTTCGAAAGCCTAAAATCCACACATAACTTTGTCATTTTTTTCAAAAAACCAAGAGATCATTAATGGTCCAATTCCTTAATGTTTTCTCTCCTTTCAAAAGAGTCAAAAGATCGTTTAAATGGTCCAACGCCTTAAACAACTTTTTGTTTGGTCACAATATATCTTGCAAAAAAGATAAAAACAACTTAACCAATGTTTAGTTCTCGAAGAACTATGTAGGTCTGATTTCCTTACCACAATTGAGGAATACGTAGGAGAAAGGGAAACACCCTTGTCGACCACAAAAAGATAAAAAAATATAAAAAGCATAAAAAGACATAAAAAGCGTAAAAGAGAAAATAACATAAATCCATGTCATGTTTGCACACTCGATTAATGGTTGTCGTCCCTTGTGACGAACGCGTGGGGTGCTAATACCTTCATCGTGCGTAGATACAACTCCCAAACCTTTCACACTTAAAGTTCGTAGACCACGTCTTTTTCGGTTTTTTTGACGTTTTCCTCTAATAAACGTTGGTGGCGACTCCGCGCATTTTCCTTTCTTGGAAGACTCACCCGTGAGTAGCCCATGGATTTTTCTCAAAACTTGTTTACCAAAGAGTTTTTACTCTCTGGTAATCGATTACCAGATTGTTGTAATCAATTACCAGTAGCAAAATGTTTTTGAAAAAGTTTTCAACTGAATTTACAACGTTCCAATTGATTTCAAAAAGTTGTAATCCATTACAATGTTTTGGTAATCGATTACCAGTGTGCTTGAACGTTGAAATTCAAATTCAAATGTGAAGAGTCACATTCTTTCACAAAAAGGCTTTGTGTAATCGATTACACTGATTTGGTAATCGATTACCAGTGTTAGTTTCTGAACAAATCAAAAGATGCAACTCTTCAAATGGTTTTTGACTTTTCAAATTGGTTTTAAGTTTTTCTAAAAGTCATAACTCTTCTAATGGTTCTCTTGACCAGACATGAAGAGTCTATAAAAGCAAGGCTTTGATTTGCATTTCTAGAATCTTGAACAACATTTACAATACAATCCTTTACAATCTTTGAATCTCTTTGAACTTCTTCTTCTTCTTCTTCTTCTTTGTGCCAAAAAGCTTTCCAAAGTTTTCTGGTTTTCTGATGCAATCCTACCCCGCAAGGGCATTGGATAGAAGACTCCAAGTAGATTGGGCCAGAGATCCAAGGGAAGGCCCTAGGGTTCTCATGAGCCTTAGGGTAGATTTTGAGCCCATAGGCTAAGTATAAGCCCGCTTATCTTTGTAAATATTAGAATAGGTTTTTCCTTCGTTTAGGCCTTGTATTTTGGCCATTCTAGTAGTATAGGGTTTTAGCCTTGTATTTCGAGGCATTTTGAGTAGTCTTTGTTGTAGGGATTTTTTTGTATTTTGTCATGGGGGTGAGCTTAGCTATTATAGGGGGTGTGTAGCTAAGCTCTAGCTTCTCATCTTAAGGAAGTGAACTTAGCTATTAGAGAGGTATGTGTAGCTAAGCTCTAGCTTCTTTAGGAATCTTCTTAAGGAAGCTTCTCAAGGAAGTGAGCTTAGTTATGAGACGGGTGTGTGTAGCTAAGCTCTAGCTTCTCAAGGAAGTTTTCTCAAAGAAGCTTCTCAAGGAAGTTTTCTCAAGAAAGCTTCTCAAGGAAGCTACCTAGTCTATAAATAGAAGTATGTGTAACACTTGTTGTAACTTTGATGAATGAGAGTCTTGTGAGACACAAATCAAAGTTCAACTTCTCTCCCTTTTTCTTCCTTCAATTTCGTGCTCCCCCCTCTCTCTTTCTCTCCCTCTTTCTTTTCCTCCATTGAAGCATCCTCTCCAAGCTTCTTATTCAAGGCTCATCTTGGTGGTGAAGCTCCTTCTTCCATGGCTTATTCCCTAGTGGATGGCGCCTCCTCTCACCTCTTCTCCTTTGTCTTCCGCTGCATCTCCATGGTGGAAAATCACCATTAAAGGACCTCATTGAAGCTCAAAGATCCAGCCTCCATAGAATCCCCACAAGCAAGCTTCCATCAAGTGGTATCAGAGCACAAGAGCTTCAAGTAGGTGCTCCCTAAACCTCCATTAATTTTTTGCTTTACCTTCTCTTCTATTGTTGTTTCTTCATTTTTCTCCATGTATCTCCTCACATGTTTTGTGCTAAATGTTTTTAACATGATTCTTTAGAGTTTCCACTGACTAAACTTGCTATAGAAGCTAGATTTGATTTTCTATTGTTCAAATTTCTTGTTCTTGTTCTTGCACCATAAATTGTGTTGAGTTTAGGTTCCTTTGAGATTTGTCTTGTTATTTTTTGTGGCTGAAACCTAAACCATAAAATTCTTACAAAAATATTAAAGTAGAAGAAAACCTTAAAAATCTAGAGTGACTTGTTCACCTATTGTAGTTTTGTCATAGAAGTCATGTCTAGTCATGAAACTTGTCACATAAGATTTCTTATGTTGTGCTGAATTTTATTTTCTTGTTTCTTTGTCTAACTCATTTGTTCATGAGTGTATGAAATTCTTTTAGCCTATTATTTGATTTGAGTCAAATCTTTCATGTTAATTAGTCCTTAACATGTTCATGCAAAATTCTTAGAGAGTCTTTGATTGTGAACCTTTTCTTGAACTTTTAGGTTTCCTTATGATTGTGTCTATTGTGAATTTGAGTTTTGGTGATTGAATTGCTGGCTGAAATATTGATCCTAAGTGAATATTGAACTCCTAAAACTATGGTAAACAATCCTAGTGAGTTCAACATACATAGGAAGGTTGAAAGTAAGCCCAAGGCAATCAATATACGATGCTTAAAAAAAATCGCTGGTGCTGGCAGCTTGGACATACAAACTTGTAAAGATTACTGAGAATTGGTTACTTCGAATTTTGAGCTGAAATTTTTATTGAATTTTCTAGACACCTGGAAAAAAGTTATAAAAAAAAAGAACCAAGTGATTTGGATAAAAGGAAAAAATACTAAAAATCACACAAGTTGGCAGAAAAATCAGTATCCAGGAAAAAAAAGTGAAAGGGAAGTGTGCTTGTTCTTTTGCCTCAAAATTTATTCTATAATTGGTGCCTATGTTATACCAATCTTAGTTCCAAAATTTCAATTGAAAATTACTGTGAAAACAAGTGCCAAAGCTAGAGGTTTTTTGAACCTTTTTTTATAGTTTTTTTACTCTACTCTAGAGCCATTCTAAGTTTCTCTTTGAGCCCTAGCTTGCTTCTATGTTCTTTTCATTGCTTTAATTATTGAGTAATTCTTGAAAAATTGTCTTGTTAAAACTCCATTGGTTTAGCTTTCATATCATTTTTTTTGTCTTTGGTTATTGCTTGTCTCTTTGTTTCCTTGTTTGTGGGTTGCCATATAGGGAATTGGAAGGAGGATTGATGTCTTCCCTTGAAGAATTTGAGTCAAGAAGAAAGGGGCCAACCACCTTAAGAGCTATTGGACTAAGAAGCACTCCAAATTGAGTGAATCACCAAAGAGAGAACAACCACCAAAATTGAGGACAGTTTTGTAATTTTGTAATTTGCAAATTACTTACCTTCATTGCTTTCAAGTTTTGTAACAAAAAGGCCTTTCATTGGAAGTGTGTTGGGAGCCTCCAATAGGTTACCAAACTTCCATTTGTGTGTAATAATTTTAGGCAATTTTTCCTTAGGATAGTGAGTGTTTTGTTGGGAACCTTGAATGTGGTCATCCAAACACTCTTAGGATTCGCCTTGTTTACATTTCTTGCTTACTTTCATAGCTTATTTCCTTTACCTTCCATTGTCAAACCGCCTAGATAGCTTTCCTTTTACCAATTAGTTTTTTTCCCTTATCTTTCACACCTCTTTTAGTGTTTATTTTGGCTAGTTTCAACCATAGTTTCTTTTACCTTTTGTTTTCAAACCTCCATCAAGAAAGAACCACAACTTAGGAACCAACATGAGTCATTATTCATCTAGTGTTAATGGCGAGGGTACTAGTCATAAAGACCCTTTATCTAGAATCTTAGATGAGTTGAGTTCCCTCAAGTTATGGAAAGAAAAACAAGAGAGAAAAGAAAAAGGAAAAAAAAGAGTGGAAGAAATAAGTCAAGATGAAAGAAAGAAAATAAGAGAGGAAGAAAGAAGAAAAATAATGAAAGAAATGAAAAGAGAAAAATATGCCTCCTATAGTAGTCATAACTCTTGCAAGAGCCTAAGTGAAGAACTTCGTGACTATTACGAAGGAAGGCATAGGTCACATCTTGGACCTCACTCCCATAGAAGAGAAAAGGAAAGAAAGCCTCAAGAGGCTAACATTAACCTCCCATACTTCCATGGGAAGGACAATGTAGAGGCTAACTTAGTTTGGGAAATAAGGGTAGAGCAACAACTTAAAAAGAAGTCTACATCAAAATCTTATGGCTCTCACTCTTATCCAAAGAAAGACCAAGGTCGAGGCATCTGTCGCAATCTACCCTTCGGCGGGAGGGCAACGCGTGACTCGCGGGATGCGTGTTCCATGAAAGGAATACGCGCGGAGTCGCCACCAACGTTTATTTGAGGAAAACGTCGGAAAAACCGGAAAAGACGCGATCTACGAACTTTTAAGTGAAAGGTTCGGGAGTTGTATTTACGCACGGGGAAGGTATTAGCACCCCACACGTCCGTCCCAAGGAACGGCAGCCTTTAATCGAATGTGCAAACATGACTTTGATTTTTTATGTTCCCTTTTTATGTCTTTATATCCTTTATACCCTTTTTATGTTTTTTCTCTTTTTGTGGTCGACAAGGGTGTTTCCCTTTGCTCCTACGTATTCCTCAGTTGCGATGAGGAAATCAGACCTACGTAGTTCTTTTTTATCAAGTGATTCTTTTTTACTTTAAAAGGGGATCATTTTAAGGCGTTGGACCTTGAGAATTATCCATTTTACTTAGTAAGAAATTGAAATGACAAACTTCAAAAACCTATTTTTATGGACGAGCTTGACTAGGCGAGTTGATTTTTTAGCCTTAGTTTCACTTTAGTTATTAGTCAATTCAATTAAGAATGAGAAATCCCAAAGAGAAAACGTCCGATTGATTTTCCGCTTTATTTTACTAAAAGACGTTTTTTTTTTATTATTATATTATTATTTTACCTCTTTTTTTTTTATTTCCAACGTGGTCACGGCACGACCGAACGGTCGGAATTCATTTTAACCGAAGTTAACGGATAATACAATTCAAACGATCGGTGGAAATTTATTTTATTTTTAGGTTAAGCGAGAAATGACTTAAATAAAATGGCTTAAGCACGTCAAAAGGGGGTATAAAAAGTAAATGAAACGAGAATAAAAATACACGAAACACAATGTGGACCACCACGGGTACATAGAATGAATCGAAAAGCTTGGTTCGAGGTACTTACCCGTTGAAGATCGAAGAACGATGAAGAACGAATGAAGAACGTCGAAGAACGGTCGAAACCTTCGCGAAATTCCTTATGGAAACGTTACGGAAACATTTTCGAAGCGCCTCGGCTTAGATTTTCTTCACGGAAACAATTTTTCCAAGCAAATTCGAAAGAGAGAGAAGTGCCTAAGGGGCTGAACCCTTTTTCACTTCACTTCTCCCCCTATTTATAGAAAATTGGGGGAGAAGCTTGCCACCCAGCTCGCCCAGGCGAGCAGGGTTGCTTCCTCCAGAAGCAACAGCCTTCTGGAGGAATCTTCTGGAGGGCCCAAGTGGGCCTGGTTGCTATTTGCACCCCCATTTTTACTAAGTACACCCCCCTGCCTTTTTTTGGTGATTCTTTTTTCATAAAGTTACGGAAACTTACGAATTTCGTAACGATACTTGTTTTCTTTCCATAATGTTATGGAACCTTGTGGATTACATAATCATCCCCTTTTTGACTTACGGAATGTTACGGAACCTCACTAATTGTGCAACGATGCTTCCATTTGATTTCCAGTGTGTCACGTAACCTTACGGATTGTGCATCAATATTTTCTTTTGTTTTCTGGCACGTCCCGGAATTTCACAAATTGCCCAATGATGGGTGCCAAGCACCTTACAAGGACCAAACAAAGGTCGCATGTCATCAAGCAAAGGTCCCCGGACGAAATTAGGGTATGACAGTTGCCCATCTTTACTTGTCTTTTATTGGAGATAAAAGGAAAGTAAAGATAAGACACTAATTTCGTTCCTCTCGGTTGACGAGAGTCGCGGGTGACCATAAAATTTCCGCATGCAAATGACTCGTTGTTCTCGGGGGAACAAAAGGTGCAGAAGACGATGTCAGTCTCTGCCTGCTATCAAGCGTTCTGTCTTACAGATAGCAAAAGAATGTTTATACGGATAACCACTCGAGTATTTCCGCCCGTCAGCGTGACTCAAAAGTTAGTATGACAGATCTTGTAAGTGCGGAAGATGATGTAAATCTCCGCGTGTCAACGGGCTTGTCGGCCGCGATTGACGAAGGGTGCAGAATGACCATAATTTGTCTCTACGTGCCATCGGACACAACTGTGTCTGAATGGAAAAAAGGTGTGCGGAATGACCATAATTTGTCTCCGCATGTCATCGGGCCCGCCGCCTCTGGATGACAAAAGGGTGCAGAATGACCATAATTTGTCTCTGCGTGCCATCGGACACGACTGTGTCTGAATGGCAAAGGGGTGCGGAATGACCATAATTTGTCTCCGCATGTCATCAGGCCCACCGCCTCTGAATGACAAAAGGGTGCAGAATGACCATAATTTGTCTCTGCGTGCCATCGGACACGACTGTGTCTGAATGGCAAAGGGGTGCGGAATGACCATAATTTGTCTCCGCATGTCATCGGGCCCGCCGCCTCTGGATGACAAAAGGGTGCAGAATGAACATAATTTGTCTCTACGTGCCATCGGACACGACTGTGTCTGAATGGCAAAGGGGTGCGGAATGACCATAATTTGTCTCCGCATGTCATCGGGCCCGCCGCCTCTGGATGACAAAAGGGTGCAAAACGACCATAATTTGTCTCTGTGTGCCATCGGACACGACTATGTCTGAATGGCAAAGGGGTGCGGAATGACCATAATTTGTCTCCGCATGTCATCGGGCCCGCCGCCTCTGGATGTCAAAAGGGTGCAGAATGACCATAATTTTTCTCTGCGTGCCATTGGACACGACTGTGTCTGAATGGCAAAGGGGTGCGGAATGACCATAATTTGTCTCCGCATGTCATCGGGCCCGCCGCCTCTGGATGACAAAAGGGTGCAGAATGACCATAATTTGTCTCTGCGTGCCATCGGACACGACTGTGTCTGAATGGCAAAGGGGTGCGGAATGACCATAATTTGTCTCCACATGTCATCGGGCCCGCCGCCTCTGGATGACAAAAGGGTGCAGAATGACCATAATTTGTCTCTGCGTGCCATCGGACACGACTGTGTCTGAATGGCAAAGGGGTGCGGAATGACCATAATTTGTCTCTGCATGTCACATGACCTCAGGGTCAGTATGACAGAGATTGTGGGGCGGCCGACAAAAGCAAGGCTCTTGCTCCTATGTATCCTCCAATGAGGAACTCAGACCTACGTAGTTCTAGATAACTTGTGAGACTTGAAAAAGTCTCCACTGGAAGATGCTGACATCTCCGGAAAGGGCGCAGATGACCACATTGGCCTCTGCTCCTTAATCGCACTTGGGGTCACTGAATGACGAAGCGTGGATAACCGCAAGGTGTCTCCGCAGGCTACTAGCTCTTGGGTCATGGTAACAGAAAGCGGTGTGGTCGACAAAAGCGAGGCTTTTGCTCCTACGTATCCTCCAATGAGGAACTCAGACCTACGTAGTTCTTGATAACTTGTGAGACTAGAAATAGTCTCAGTGTTTTCTTCGCTAAAAATGCGAACGTGCTTTAGTAAAGAGATAAAACTTCCAACTAATCAGATCAACATATGCTTTTCGGACAAAAAAAACAATGTGTCTATCGGGGAAGGAGAATCTGCTGATGAAATTTTCTCATAACCACAAATGAGATTCTGGATGTTTAGCATTTCGTTTCTAAATGACCATTTAGAGGAAACACTGGGTTCGACAAAAATAGAAGAAATCCACTCAAAGTGTATCAATCTCGCACAGGTAAGTGTTTCATCCTAATTCCGAACCATAGATATGTCATGACTTGATTTTACAAATCATTTCCTATCAAATCAAAGATTACATGTGTGATCATGGATCAATAGGACTTCCCTTGGAAACGGGTTCTTTTGGTGGGTTTTTCGGCTTTTGATTTTTGGCTTTTTCCTTTTATGTTTCTGTTTTGCGCGAGGCGAACAAGTCACCGACGCACAGGATTTTGGTTGGTAATCAAAGGGAGAAGACCACTTTAGGTCATGGTTTCCTTTTCTTTCTTTTGTTCATTTGGTGACAATTCTGTACTGTTCAGATATTGTCTGGTCCAAAGACCTCTCTGCACATTTCTTCTAGTTTCTTTGATCAGGAACTTTCTTTCCCTCCTTTTTTACTTTCTCCCATTCTTTGGTTGGGAATTTTCTTTCTTTTCTTTTTTCTTTCTCCCACTCTTTGATTGGGAATTTCCTTTCCTCTTTTTTCTTTCTCTTTGATTGGAAATTTCCTTTCCTTCTTTTTTGCTTCCGAGGGTAAGGATTGACATTCTCACCCTGGGTCAAGGTTTATGGTGAGTTAGGATTTTGGCTCAAGGCTTGTTGAATGGCTAGACATGATACATGTCAGGGTTTAGTTTGGTTCAAGGATAAAAAGGGATGCCCCACATTATTTCCATGACACAAATGCAAAAATGATGATTTGGAAGCTTTATGCAAAACTGGTCATGCATGCACCTATGCGGACACTCAAGTGTCAAATTTTTATGGTCATGTGATGCTAGGGCTCAGGATTCATTTCCTCTATTTTAAATCAACCCAATGTTTCCAAAATATGTTCTTTTATCAATTTGTGCATTCATCCGAGTCCATTTTGGGTACCTGGGAAAAGTTTACAGCATTCACCTTTTAGGTGTACACACATTTTTTTTCAAAAACTAGCTATGATCAGTGAATTTTTTCAAAGAAAAGCTGGAAGTTATCTCTTTTCAAAAGCATGTTGGTTTTTCAGCTAGACAACTTATTTTTCTTATTCTTTTTCCTCTCTTTTTCCTTACTTGCTCTCTTTTTCCCTTACTTGCTTATTTCTCGTTGTTTTTTTTTGTTTGTTTTATTATTATTATTATTTTTTTTTTGGACGGTGTTCCTAAACGAAGAACTCTACACGATTCCAGAATTTCAAACATCATTGATAGTAATGATATAAACACTAACGCAACAATCCAAACAAAAAATGTATGCGCTGTACAAATGACAATCGAAACAACAAAAACAAACATTAGTCTCTCAAGTCAAAACATAACATATAAATGATAAAAGAAATACGAAAGAAAACATGAATCTGGGGATCTCCCAGTCATGTAGCTCCACTCCTTCCCAAGAAGTCAAGCAAATCGGCCATCTCCTCGTCCTCGTGGGCCTCCTCTCCATCGCCGGGAACTTCCGGGGGTGCCTCTCCTGCTTGGACCTCAGGCCAATCCCCGGGCCATGCGACCTCTGCCCTGAACTGGTCTGGAGTAGGGCATGAAAAAGAAGCGAAGCCCTGGCTCTGCATGCTGAGGCTCATCTGGTACAGACAATCATGGGTTTGTACATGTGCCCGGTGGTTGGCCGCCTGCTGGCGAACCAAATGCCGTAAATACTGCTCCATGCAAATGACCTAGCCGGGCCAGCCTGATGAGGTGGTGGTGGTGCGCCCGCGGCCTGTGGAGCATCCCCCTGAGCCTGTCTCTGGGTGCAGTACTTCTCAATAAAAGCCCGGGTGATGGGCGGCCGAATCACCTTGGTAGGTGCCACGGGGACTCCGAACGACTGGCAGAGTCCTGTGATCAGTGCGGGAAATCCCAGGGCCCTGTTGGACTTATCTGGATCCAACGGGTGCCTGGTAGGCGCCATACCTGCAAAAATATAGATGGCATCAGCGATTAACTGAGCCACATGGATGCTCATCCGCGTCAGGATGGCGTACACCAGCTGACACTTCGGCAGGGGGAGGTCGGAATTATGATCGGTGGGCAGGATGTTGCTAAGCAGCAAAGTCATCCATATCTGAGTCAGGGTGGTCATATTGGTGCGCATGATCCGCACCCGTCTTCCGGCAGCAGTCCGGGCAAAATCTTGCCCCGGTATACATAGCAACTGGGCAATGGCCTCCTCATCGAACCCATCAGACCGGTTCCTCCTCTAGCCATACTCTCACTCCTGGCCCTCTTCCAGCACTAACGGATATCCCAGGAGCTGGCCGATAGCATCTGCATCAAACGGGATCCACTGACCCCTCACCCAGGACCTCATGTCACGCACGCCCTCCTCTGTTGGCCAAGCATTGGCATAAAATTCGAGGACTATTTCTGGATCGAACTTGGCCATGGGGGTAACTAGTGATGCCCACCGCCGGCGACCTATTTCTTCCTGGAAATCGGTATACTCATCGTCCTTGAGCTGGACGCGTCGCTCCCGGAGAAATGACCATCCCTTGATGGCCTCGAAGCGCTGCTGGTGTACCGCGCTCCTAAAGCGGTGACTGTCATACTCAGGAGCGGAACTAGTTCCTTCGGCCGCCTTATCCTTCCTGGATCTCTTTGAGGCAAGTTTTCTCGGGGCCATTTCCTGCGAAGGCAAACATTTGGAAAGTTAGTTTTACCAAGAAATGCTACTCTTAAAACAAAAATGGCGTACAAACTCCTCCAATAAACACAAACATCAATGTAAATTTAGAGCAAACTCATGCACATACTTCCTTACGAGCATTCACTCGCACAAGATATTCTTCTAACTAAGAAAAATGCACCCATGCACAATCAAGGCACCTTCGTTACCTAGATTATTTATATGTACTTCCAAGGTGTATTTGCTACCTACATCACATGCACTTCCTTGGCTAAATTTACATACATGCATACTCAAAGCATCTTGGCTACCAAAAATTGCACACGTGCACATTCTGGTATTTCTAATACCTATGCATATACAAATTTTGTGATGAATCTTGGCTATCTACACAATAAGGTGCTACATTTCATGCTTTTTTCAAGTGTTTTTGCTACCTAAAGCCGCATGCAAATTCAAGTATATTTTCTTTTGCTGACTAAAATTGCATTCAAATTAAAAAGTATCTCTGTAAGGTATCTTCTTTACATAAAATGCAACATATATATTTTTTGAGACATTTTGACTACCAAAAATTACATGTACATACATCCAAGTATTTTGCTACCACGCCCCAAAGTGTAAATTGCCAAAGGTATTTTGCTACCTATTCTAAACCTACACATTTATGATGAGCAAAATTCTTAAACATCTAGGCGTGGGGAAATTATTGTAGCGTGGTTCATAGTTGATTGCTGGCCAAAAAGGGTAACTTTACCCAATATGCACCCCCTCTTGTGTTCTTTTGCATAAAAACTTTGGTTCCTAGGCCTAGGATATATGTGGGGCAATTACTCTAGCCCTTTCGGAAATGAATGCATGTCCCAAAAAATAGAAAATATGTGCAAACCAAAATGCCCCATGGGTTGTTTCCCTACGAAAACCACGCGCTAATGCCATTGAGGCATTTCACCGAACACTTGGTGGGCACGCGTTTAGGCATTAATAGCAAGAGAACGGGGACAATGTGGCATGTCCCATTGCTTCAAAACGCATTATAGGCCTAGGGCCATCTCATACAAACCCCCAATTTAACCCAATCAAGCAAGAAAACAAACCAAAATTGCCCCACATATTTGAGCACATTCCCACAATTTAGAGCACCAAAAGGAGATCAAAATACACCAATGAAAAGCTAGAAAGCTTAAGGATGGAATAAAAGCGCAAAACGGAATCGAAGAATGCGAAAAGTAGAGATCCTAGGGGTGCAAACTCATTAATTCCGTGGGTATGGCTTTTGAAAGGGGGGAAAAGAAGTTTTTGAATGCAAAAACGTCCCCCCTTTCGTCACTTTTATATTTTGGTGCAGGGGTTGCTCGCCCAGGCGAGCTAACCTGCACTTTTTTTTTTTTTTTTTGAGAGAAACATTAACCATGTCCCCTCCTTCCTTATGGGTTAGCGTTTTGCCTAACTTGAACTTACTTAAGTTAGAATTAGGCGTTGATTAATTATTTTTAAAACAAACAAATAGTAAAAGAAAATTGCGAATACAAAGGATACGGGGCTGTCTTGCAGCGACGTTCTCTGCTTGTTTAGCGTAGAGAAGGGGCGACGATCAGTCGGTCGTGACCCCATCCCCAGTTGTATCCGTTCCTAAGTACCTGCAGGTAATAAACAACCAGGTATGGCCAATCCTGACCGCGTCGTTGTCTTACCTTGCTTGGTTTCTGCTGTTCATGTTTTGTCCCCACCCCAGAAGGTAGCTCAAGATGATCCTGCCCCTGTTTTACCACAACAATATGCATGCGTATGCGTATGCATGAATGTTTTCAAATGCAGCAAATTTTAGTGAAAGTTGGTTTAGGTTCAATTTTAATTAAGCGCTTGGGGCATCCCATGAACTGAGCGGAAGGGCTTAGGTGATCACAAATTAACGCAAGGTTTGAAACCAACGTGAGGACTAAAGCCTCGAATCCACGTTCATTTCTTTGAAAAATTGTAACGAGAGATACAGTAGATGGGGAATCCCTGGGGGAAATCCAAAAAACACATAAAGATAAAGAACATGCAGCGACATCCTTAATTGCCCCAAATTCTAACCATAATATGGCTTGACGACATCAGAATTCACGGGTGAAGGTAGCTCTTCGCCATCCATGTTGGTAAGCACCAGGGCTCCTCCGGAAAAAGCCCTCTTCACAACAAAAGGCCCTTCGTAGTTTGGGGCCCATTTTCCTCGATTGTCCTTGACAGCATGGGACATTTTCTTTAACACAAGGTCTCCCTCATGGAACTTGCGCAAGCGTACCTTCTTGTCGAATGCATTCTTCATTCATTGCTGGTACAAGCGCCCATGACTCATGGCCGTTAAGCGCTTACCCTCAATGAGGTTGAGCTGGTCATAGCGCGTTTGAGCCCACTCTGATTCCTTTAATCCGGATTCTGCCAAGATCCTTAATGACGGGACTTCTACCTCAAACGGTAGCACAACCTCCATCCCATATACTAATGAGAACGGCGTTGCCCCAGTTGATGTTCGTACTGAAGTTCGGTAACCGTGTAATGCGAATGGGAGCATCTCGTGCCAATCTCTGTACGACACGGTCATCTTTTGGATAATATTTTTGATATTTTTATTGGCCGCTTCCACGGCTCCATTCATCTTTGGCCGGTAGGGCGTGGAATTGTGATGCTGGATTTTAAACTCCTCGCACATTTCCACCATCATCTTGTTATTCAGGTTGGTGCCGTTGTCCCTGATAATCTTCCTTGGCAAACCATATCGGCAGATGATTTCTTTCTTAATGAACCTGACCACCACACCCCTCGTGACATTGGTGTAGGAGGCCGCCTCGACCCACTTGGTAAAATAATCTATCGCTACGAGGATGAAGCGATGACCATTCGAGGCCTTGGGCTCAATGGCCCCGATGACATCTATCCCCCACATGGAGAAAGGCCAAGGGGCGGACATGACATTCAGAGGATGCGGTGGAGCGTTGACATTATCTGCGAACGCTTGACATTTGAGGCATTTCCTCACATGGACACAACAATCACTTTCCATGGTAAGCCAGTAATAACCTGCTCTTAGGATCTTCCTAGCCATAGCATGTCCGTTGGCGTGCATTCCAAACGAGCCCTCATGGACTTCCTCAATCATGTGATTTGCCTCCCTGGCATCCACACACCGTAGGAGTGTCATGTCGTGATTTCTCTTATACAGTATACTTCCACTCATGAAGAAACCGGCTGCCAACCTTCTCAATGTCCTCTTATCATTGTCGGCAATCTCTGGCGGGTATTCTTTGCTTACGACATATCGCTTGATGTCGAAATACCAAGGCTTTCCGTCCCGTTCCTCTTCTACTTGGCAACAATGCGCGGGTTTGCCACGACACCAAAATTCAATGTAGGGTAGATCCCCATGCGGTGTTAGAACATAGATGCCAAAGTAGCAAGCGCATCCGCCATTTGATTTTCCTCATGGGGAACATGATGGAAGGAGATCTCATCAAAAGTCTTAGCCAATTCCTTGATATAGGCTTTGTAGGGTATCAGCTTGGGATCTCTAGTTTCCCATTCCCCTCTCAGCTGATGGATTACCAACGCTGAGTCGCCGTACACCTTGAGTAGTTTGACATTGGAGTCAATTGCTGCCTGGATGGCTAGGGCACATGCTTCATATTCGGCCATGTTGTTGGTGCAGTCGAATCCTAGCCTGGCTGTGAAAGGTACACATTGATTGTCCGGAGAGACCAATAATGCTCCAACGCCATGGCCTAGAATGTTTGACGCTCCGTCAAACCATACGGTCCATTTGTCCCGATCTTCGTCCAATTTTTCCTCAAACAAGGCCATGATGTCCTCATCCGGGAATTCAGGATGCATGGGCTGATAGTCGTCAAGAGGCTGTTGAGCCAAATAATCTGCTAAGGCGCTTCCTTTTATCGCCTTTTGGGTGACGTAAATTATATCAAACTCGGATAGCAGGACTTGCCACCGGGCGATTCGTCCCGTGAGAGCTGGCTTTTCAAAGATGTACTTAACCGGGTCTATCTTGGATATCAACCAGGTAGTATGGCTCAGCATGTACTGCCTTAGGCGATGGGATGCCCATACTAAAGCACAACACGCTCTTTCGTGCAAGGAGTAATTCATTTCACAGGTCGTGAACTTCTTACTTAGGTAGTAAACAGCGCGCTCTTTCTTTCCAGATTCGTCATGTTGCCCCAACATACACCCCATCGACTCGTCTAAGATTGTCATGTACAAGATGAGAGGCCTTCCAGGTACCGGTGGCATAAGCATGGGAGGATTCATAAGGCACTTCTTGATCCTTCCAAAAGCTTCTTGGCAATCCTCATTCCAGCGATCAGTTTGGTTTTTGCGTAAGAGTTTGAACAACGGCTCACAAATGGCGGTGAGCTGCGATATGAATCTGGCAATATAATTCAAGCGTCCCAGGAAGCCCCGGACTTGCCTCTCAGTACGGGGTTCTGGCATCTCAAGGATGGCCTTCACCTTTTCGGGGTCTACCTCTATTCCTTTCTAGCTCACGATGAAACCAAGCAATTTCCCTGATTTGACCCCAAAGGTACACTTGGCGGGGTTCAACCTTAATTGATATTTCTTAAGCCTTTCGAACAACTTTCGCAGGTTGACAAGGTGTTCTTCCTCGGATTTAGATTTAGCAATTATGTCATCCACGTAGACCTCGATCTCTTGATGCATCATATCATGGAACAAAGCTACCATGGCCCGTTGATAAGTTGCCCCGGCATTCTTGAGTCCAAAGGACATCACCTTGTAACAGAACGTCCCCCACAGGGTGACGAAGGTAGTCTTTTCCATATCCTCTGGCGCCATCTTTATCTGTTTGTAACCGGAGAAACCGTCCATGAAGGAAAATAAAGCGAAATTGGTCGTGTTATCCACGAGGATATCGATGTGTGGCAAAGGAAAATTGTCCTTGGGACTGGCCCGATTCAGGTCCCGATAATCCACACACATTCGTACTTTCCCATCTTTCTTAGGGACCGGCACAATGTTGGCAACCCATTCTGGATACCGAGCGACGGCCAAAAAACCAGCGTCAAATTGCTTCTTCACTTCTTCTTTTATCTTCAAGGATGTTTCGGGCTTCATCCTTCTCAGTTTCTGCTTTACCGGGGAACACTCGGGATTTAGAGGTAATCGATGCTGTACAATGTCAGAACTCAAACCGGGCATATCTTGGTATGACCAAGCAAAGATGTCTTGGTAGTCTTTTAGCAGGATTATTAATTCTTCACGGATAGGTGCGGTAATACCTGTGCCTATCTTTACTTCCCTTTTTCCAGTGCCAATTCCCAAGTCTACTAGTTCTGATTCTTCTTGATGAGGCCCCATTTCTTGGTCCTCATGGGCAACCATCCTTTCTAATTCTGGGGGAAGTCCCACATCCTCGTTCCCTTCATCTTCCGTTTGATTCGTTTCTTGCTCGAAGTTGATAAGCGAGTCCCAGGTATTAGTACCTTCGGGGGACTCGTCATCGGATCTGCCGTTTCAGAAATAAAGAAGTAAAGATGCAAATGAATGAGAATGGGTAGAGACGTAGGAACAGATGAAGAAAGATCCTTGTATTATAAATTCAAAAACGAAAGACACAAAGCCTTAACAAAAGGAAAAACTCTAAAGCCTAGGCCCAACTATAGAGCTTTTAAAACCGTAAAGGTTTACATTATGCTCGTTGCGTAAATGCCGGGGCGTTCCTCCACTCGCCAATTTCCCAGTTGGAAATCAGGAGGGCATGGTCGTACCAAATCCAATGTACTCGGAACATCATCTTCGTATATCGCGACCACTTGACCTTCGTCTCCCAGACCCGCGCTTATAAAGCTTCTACTTATGTGGCAGGGCGGGTTTCCTTCACTTTCTTGTCTCAACCGCGAGCTTTGACCACCGCTCTTCCTTCCCGCGATGCTTCTCTTTATATCTGCCTGAGTGGGCTTATAGCCTAAACCATACTTCCCACGATTTCCTTTGGCATTTATCAGGCTAGTTATGCCGCCGTTGTCTTTGCCTAAACCCATTCCGGGTTCGTAACCGTTCCCCAACATAACTCGGCCCATCATTACTGCTGCATCGGACAGGCAAGCTTGCCCAGAGAAGGAGTCCACGGAGGAAATGCTTACCACCTCAAAAGACTGGAAAGCGGTTTCTAATGATTCCTCTGCGGCTTCCACATAAGGCATAGAGGATGGGCAGCTCACCAAGATGTCTTCCTCGCCTGATACGATGACCAGATACCCTTCCACTACGAATTTCAACTTTTGGTGGACTGTTGAGGGAACAACTCCTACTGAGTGGATCCACGGGCGCCCCAACAGACAGCTGTAGGGAGGGTTAATATCCATTATTTGGAAAGTAACTTGACAGGTGTGAGGGCCTATCTGTACTGGGAGATCGATCTCTCCCCTAACCTCTCGGCGGGTGCCGTCGAAGGCACGAACCACCATTGAACTCGGTTTTAAGTGGGAGGCATTGAATGGTAATTTCTCCAAAGTGCTCTTAGGCATCACGTTTAAACTGGAACCATTATCGATGAGCACTTTGGCTATGATATGGTCCATACACTTGACTGATACGTGCAAAGCTTTATTATGCCCTCTCCCCTCGGCGGGGATTTCTTCTTCGGCGAAGGCGAGATAGTTGTTGGCAGTGATATTATTGACCAGCCCTCCGAAACCTTCTACCGAGATGTCTTGGGCCACGTGGGCCTCGTTCAGAACTTTTACTAGCAGAGCCCGATGAGGCTCGGAACTCATGAGTAACTCCAACAGCGAGACCCTGGCCGGAGTTTTGTTGAGCTATTCGATAACCTTGAATTCGCTCTGCTGAATTATACGGAGGAACTCGCTGGCTTCCTCTAGCGACACCTTCTTTTTACCATCCTTTTTCTCCGGAAGGCCTTTTGCCGGAATATCTTTATTCGAAGCGTGGGGTGCTTCGCCATCTTGTTCCTCCACCACTTTCCCTTTTCCCTTGACGTTCGCGGGTTGGACTGGTAGGTCCGAAGGCGCGAACACACGACCGCTACGGGTCACACCACTCAGTCCTGTGATATTTGTTACTTTAGCCGACAACGAGCTGACGTCAGTGGCTTCTTCTTCCTTCTCCCTCGGAGGTGTATATCTCCATGGGACTGCGTGGCTATTTTGGTATGGGAAAGGAACAGGTTTAGCTGCTAAGGAGTGTCCGGGCTTTTGCGAAGCCGCGCCCTTGGTGAAGTATATCACCAAGGGTTTTGGCCTCGCAACACCGCTCTCATCCGTGGACTGCATGCATATATGCTGCTCTTCTCTTCCTTCACTGCCAACTTCCAGTCGACCTTGATCTATCATTTGCTGTAACAATTCCTCTACTCCCAAACACGTTTCCATGTCATGCAGCTCGCCAGAATGCAGTAAACAGGAATCCTCCTTATGCCCACTATGAGGAATCACACCTCCCTTTTGTAGGGCCTCAAAGATAAACCTCCTAGGGGTTGCCACATCCTTTAAAGGTTTAGACCAGCGCGGCCTATCGGACTCAACGGCGTTAACCGCTCCCCCTCTATGATTGGCGAGCGGGTTGGTTCTCACATTGGGTCGATCCTCTTGGAAAGTCAGCCATCCAGCATCTATCAAATGTTGGACCTTGTATTTAAGGGCCAAGCATTTTTCAATGGAATGCCCCGGGACACCCCCATGGTACTTGCAAGTTGCATTAGGGTCATACCACTTTGGGAAAGGGGGTTGGAGGACCTTTCCGGGAGTTACCACGGCCAAATGGTTGGCGATGAGGGACGGCAAGAGGTCTTCGTATGTCATTGGGAGTGGGGTGAATTCTTGAAATGGCCTCGGAGGGAAGTTCCTTGTTGCGTTGGAATTACCGGCCGGGCGAGTTGTGTTCGGAGTTGGAACTTGGGGAGCTTCCCTTTGGGTGGGTGCCTTAGGCTGCACAGGTGCTGAACTAGAGGCGTTCCCGGTATGAGCCGAGAAGCTCGGGTGATGTTGCGCATACTGATGGGTACCATGAGGTGTCGGCGGGGGCTTGACCCATGCGGGCGTTGAAGAGACGACATGGGCATCTCCTTCCTTCCTTTTTGCCCCCGTTGTCTCGATTCTTTTGGCATTCGTACTTGTGGAGGAAACGTAATCGAACTTTCCTCTTTTCAACCCTACCTCGATTCTTTCCCCGGCGAACACTAGGTCCGCGAAGCTAGACGGCATGTAACCTACTAGCTTCTCATAGTAGAACACTGGCAGAGTGTCTACCATCATGGTGATCATCTCTCTCTCAACCATGGGAGGAGCTACTTGTGCCGCCAGGTCTCTCCACCGCTGTGCATATTCTTTAAAGGTTTCACCCTCTTTCTTGAACATATTCTGCAGCTGAGTGCGATCGGGAGCCATATCAGAATTATACTGGTATTGCCTTAGGAAGGCAGTAATCAGATCCTTCCAAGTACGGATACGGGAAGCTTCCAAATTAGTGTACCAAACTACCGCGGCTCCGGCCAAGCTATCTTGAAAAAAGTGTATTAATAGCTTTTCATCCTTAGAGTGTGCGCCCATCTTGCGACAGTACATCTTGAGATGGTTTTTGGGACAAGTCGTCCCTTTATACTTGTCGAAGTCCGACACTTTGAACTTCGAGGGAATAACAACATCGGGTACCAAGCAAAGATCCGTCATGTCTGCGAACGGATAGTCCCCAAATCCTTCCACGGCTCTCAATCTTTCCTCGAGGAGATCGAGCTTCCTCCTTTCTTCAGTTGCCGGGGGCGGTCCTTCCGTGGACAAAACTATTGGTTGTGTTGCGATGTTGGGTTGAGGCAACGTGCTGGGTGTCGGCCCTTCGGGGATCGGGGGATAGAACTCGACATCCCTTCGAGCATAGTCTTGAGGGTCTTTGTGGACCTCGTCGGGCTGCTGAGGAGGGTCTCTTTCAAGGACGGGAGAAGCAATATGGCCCGCATCATCTTGCAAGACGGGTGGTGAGTAGTTGGGCGGCAATCCATAAGGGTAAGCCGCTCGGTTGTATCCCAGGTGAGGCTTGCCATCGTGCCCCAGTGTGTCCCTTCCCCGTCCTACTATGTTTGAGGGAGGATGGTGCGCAGTTGCCAAGAGAGTTGGGTCTGCTTCGGCAGCCGAACTGACAGCGGCAGCGGTGGCCGCGTTTTTCTCCATGAGCTGCCTCATTCCTAACATGGCCTCCATCATGGAGGCCATCTGTTCTTTCATAGCCGACATGCCGGCTTTCATCTGTTCCTGTGTCTCCTGATCACCCATCGTTCTAGATTTGGATCTGGTGCGATAGGGATGCCTTGTGGCGCGTTTAGTTATGGTGTTTTTCCCTAAAAAACCAAACGTGAGGAGTGGGTAAAGAAAGAAAGAATGCATGCTAGAGATAAAATGCAGGAGTGATTTGATTCGCACAAGCTTTTTGGAGTAGAAACATGGGACCAACTCATTTTATTTCAAAAAGTTGTATCTAGTCAAGGTCTGAGAGACCATACAAGTTTCCTAGCGATTTCTAATTATGTGGGCCATTAAGTCTATCATATGCTGACAATAGCCGAGAAGCCCATGAATTTCTTCGGGGGCGGAGTAGGTGTCCTCCATCGCCTTGGCCTTGGCTAACAATCGGGGAAGTTCTTGACTCCCGTTCAAGGTAAGAGCAAACCGATCCATCCACATGGTTGCCTCTTGGTGTAAAGAGTCGATCACCCTTCCTCTAGCCTCTTTTTCCGCGTATATTTGGGCATACTCGTCCGTGACCCTATGCTCGTGGGCCGTGGCTAGACCTAACTCTTCTTGGTACTTGGCGATGATAGCTAGCATGTTGGTCTCCGTCTCGCATAAACGCTGAGACAAGCTTCTTTTGGACCTTGAACAGGCAACTAACTCCTCTTTCAAAACTATGCTATGTGCTCGTGACTGGTCCCTCTCTTCCCTTCGCAGCTTGAGTTCATTGTTGCTACCCCACAGAGCTCCGCGAAATTTGTTCCGGCCATACTCTTCCTTGCGAGCCCTCTTGGTCTCTTGTTCAAGGGCTCTTTCGGTAGTTGCATTCTCTTCCCGTAATCCGGCACACTCCTTCCGGATGTGTGTAGCGGCCAACTTGAACTTCTCCTTGGCAAGTTTCGCCTTTCCTAACTCGCTTTTGAGAGCTTGGACTTCTTCGTCCTCTTCCGGTGCTTCAAAACTCTCTTCGCTGACGATTTTTAACTTGGCGAGCCAATCTAAACCTCGTATATGAACTTTCAGCCATTCCTGGTAACCACCAATGATGCCATTACGAATGCCCCTAAGTTCTTGATCTTTCCTTAACGGGGTTTCCCATGCCTTATGGATTCTTTGTATAGCCTTGAAATTTTGTGCACCGAAATCCCTCACAAGGAAAGGAGACATGCTTTCTTCCATCGGTGCTCCCCTCATGGGGTACCCTAGTTGTCTTATAGCGAGCGCGGGATTGTAGTTAATACAACCCCTCGTTCCTATCAGCGGAATGTTTGGGTACCCTCCACATGAGAAAAGGACTCCCTCCTTTCCTTCCTTCCATCGGGGGAACCAATTGATTGTTCTACCTCCTATCCCAGCCAAAAGCTGGTCCCAATCTATTCTCCTCTTTTCAGTACACGAGCGATGGCTCTGGAGCGGACATGGATGCCTTGTGTCTTGCTGGAATAAGTGTGAAACCAACCAAACACAGAGGGCGGGCAAGCAACACATGATCCGTGCGCTACTCTTTTCGCACCTTCGGTTAAATGTGTCAAATAAATCTGCCAAGACAGCCACCACCGGACTTTCCTTGCTATGGTGGTATGCAAGGAAAGCGTCGATTGCTGCTAGGTCCACCAAACCATCTACGTTTGGAAAGAGGACAAACCCAAAAATTAGCAAAGCTAACACATCCATAAACGGGACCCAATCTCCTTGATTGGCCATACCCCTCACCTTGTCTTCTAGGTACCTCCGTGGTAGGCCCGCTATGCCGTTCCGAGTCTGTTTTATGCGGTCCAAACCTCTTGCTGAATCCTTGACCACAGTTGCAATTCTGCTCAAAGAGGGGAGACACCTGGAGGAAAGGTATGGTTTTCTTCCCCCGAGAGGACATCCTAGAATTTCCTCAAATTCTCCAATGGTTGGTACCAATTGGAAGTCTCCGAACGTGAAGCATCTCAAAGGCTGGTCGTAGTATTGGGTGAGTGATGCAATGGCTTCTATGGATATCTCTGCTATGGTCAACTCTAAGATCTTTCCGTAAATCTTGCGGAAGGCTTGCATTTGGAGAAGTTCCATCAACCGCCCTAATTCCTTGATGCTGGTGGTATCTAGGCTTTTAACCTTGACTTGGTAAAACCTCTTGCCGGTTTGATTTGTCCCCATGCTTACTAAAGTGAGACAAAAAGCTGGTGCAAATCAAAACTCCGATATCTCATGGGTGGAATGGATGAATGCATGAAGGAATGCATATGACACTGCTGTAATTTAAGAATGCGGGTGCCTGGGACATTGTCTCCTTTTTAGACACAACGTCTAGGGGTAGCAAAGTGCCCCAACGTATGTATTTAAAACGGTGACCCGGTCCCTCCATTGATTTGTCTATAGAGGGGATCAAGACAGAACCCCTATGCGATGCATATGCAAAAGGCGCAATAGCATGACAATATTCACTGAACATAAGCAAAAGGGTATATGATATTTATGCATGGCAGTGTGAAAAATGGCACGCAGCGTGTTTGCTCCGTGCCCCTATTTAAGGGACCTATAAGGGAGAGAAGTTAACGGATAATACAATTCAAACGATCGGTGGAAATTTATTTTATTTTTAGGTTAAGCGAGAAATGACTTAAATAAAATGGCTTAAGCACGTCAAAAGGGGGTATAAAAAGTAAATGAAACGAGAATAAAAATACACGAAACACAATGTGGACCACCACGGGTACATAGAATGAATCGAAAAGCTTGGTTCGAGGTACTTACCCGTTGAAGATCGAAGAACGATGAAGAACGAATGAAGAACGTCGAAGAACGGTCGAAACCTTCGCGAAATTCCTTACGAAAACGTTACGGAAACGTTTCGGAAGCGCCTCGGCTTAGATTTTCTTCACGGAAACAATTTTTCCAAGCAAATTCGAAAGAGAGAGAAGTGCCTAAGGGGCTGAACCCTTTTTCACTTCACTTCTCCCCCTATTTATAGAAAATTGGGGGAGAAGCTTGCCACCCAGCTCGCCCAGGCGATCTCAGCTCGCCCAGGCGAGCAGGGTTGCTTCCTCCAGAAGCAACAGCCTTCTGGAGGAATCTTCTGGAGGGCCCAAGTGGGCCTGGTTGCTATTTGCACCCCCATTTTTACTAAGTACACCCCCTGCCTTTTTTTGGTGATTCTTTTTTCGTAAAGTTACGGAAACTTACGAATTTCGTAATGATACTTGTTTTCTTTCCGTAATGTTACGGAACCTTGTGGATTACATAATCATCCCCTTTTTGACTTACGGAATGTTATGGAACCTCACTAATTGTGCAACGATGCTTCCCATTTGATTTTCGGTGTGTCACGGAACCTTACGGATTGTGCATCAATATTTTCTTTTGTTTTCCGGAACGTCCTGGAATTTCACAAATTGCCCAATGATGGGTGCCAAGCACCTTACAAGGACCAAACAAAGGTCGCATGTCATCAAGCAAAGGTCCCCGGACGAAATTAGGGTATGACAGCATCTTAGGGGTGACACCTTCTAAGCCCAAAGATGATAAGGGGAAGACAATAGAAAAGCGAGTCCCTAAGGTTAGTATGCATGAGAAAACTAGCTCTATAAAGTGCTTTAAATGTCTTGGAAGAGGATACATTACTTCTCAATGCCCCTGTGCAAAAACCATGATTATGAGGGGCCAAGACATTTATAGTAGCCAAGTTAAGGCTACTACTTCACCTTCCTCTAGTGAAAGTGAAAAAGCAAAAGGGGAAGAATCTAGTGAAGAAATCTACCCCCGAGAAGAAGGACAACCATTAGTGGTTAAAGAGAAGTGTAAGGAGGTAAGTGTCTCCTCCAAGAGGTTAGCTAAGAAGGAAACTCATTTTACAATTAAGACAAACATTAAAGAAACTTTCCCTCTTAGACAACCTCCACATTTTCTCTTTTGTAAAAAGACACTTGCTAGCATTGCCACACCTCTTGGGCTTGAGTTTATTCCTCAAGTAAAGAAGTTGTTGGATGAGGGTTTGGTTCGCAAGAGCTTAAATCCTTGTGCTTTGTTGGTGCCCAAAATAGGTATTATTAGGCACCAAGTCCCTAAAATAGGTGGTATGATGAATGTTTTGAGTGGTGCAACCCTCTTTTATAAAATCACTCGTGCACCTAACATCTTCATGGTGTGTGTACATAGGGACCCATTTGGTAGGATTGTTCTTATATTTAGTTTCAATACAAACTTAGGTACTCATATGAGACACCTTAGGTTTGTCATACTTTTTGGTAGGAATAATCAATATGAAAATACAGAAAAATGTATGTTTTATTGCGTTACTTTTCTTAATTTTTCAAATAGTGATCAAGGGGTTCCCATGAACACTTCTATTAGCTAAATGAATTACCACATCAGTTGACTGCAAGGGACCTAGAGATAGAGAATTAAAAATAGACAGAGGCATAACACTAACAGAAGCTCCTAAATCTAGCATGGCATTCTCGAACTTACTATTCCCTATAATACAAGGTATGCTGAATGTACCTGGATCTTTACATTTTTCAGGAATTTGGGGAATAGATTTACCAATCAATGCGGAGACATTTCTGCCCATGCTAATTCGTTCACTTCCTTTAAGCTTCCTCTTATTAGTGCACAGCTCCTTCGAGAATTTGGCATATTTTGGAATTTGCTTTATTGCATCCAGCAGAGGTATGTTTACCTCTACTTTTCTGAATGTCTCCAAGATCTCTTTCTCTGCCTCTTCCATTTTTTTGTTGGAAACTGCTCTTGGAGGGAATGGAAGAGGAGGGATGTGCTGCTTCTGCAAATCAGAATTACCAGTGGAAGATTCACCTGCACAGAAATTGTTAGGTAAATTTTTGTCATCACCTTTTTCTGGAGTAGAGTGAAGTTTGGTAGGTTCACTTGCAGATGAGGAAGGTGCTACGGGTTGAGGTCCTTGACACTGCTTTCCCGACCTCAATGAAATGACACTGACATTTTTGGGATTTTGGACAGCTTGGGAAGGCAGCTTGTCAGAATTCTGGGACTGTTGTTGATTCAATTGTGTAGCCAATTGTCCCATCTGATTGGTTAAGCTCTGAATGGAGGCTCTGGTCTCTTGTTGAAACTGCATGTTCTGCATAGTCATTTTCCTCACAAGTTCTTCAAGGGAAGGTTGTGGAGGAGCCTCAACTGTTGGTTGTTTCTGGGGCTGTTGCTGTTGTTGGATTGGTGGAGGAATGTATGGTCTGCTTGGGACAACAACATTTTGGAAGGAAGGAGCAGGCTGCTGTTGTTGTTGCTGAGGGCTAGACCATCGGAGATTAGGGTGATTCCTCCATCCAGGGTTGTATCTATAGCTGGAGAGATCATAATTGTTCTGCTGTGGTTGATTTTGCTGCTGAGGTTGAGGAGGTCTATTGTAAATATTTGCAGCATAAGCTTCGGGCTGCTCAATTGCTCCAGGTTGCTGCATGGAAGGGAAAAGGTCTATATGGTGGTCAGCAGAGGAGCACAAACCACAGACCCTTGCAACAGGTACAGATTTTTGGTTCAAGGCTAGATGGGTTACCAAGTTAACCTATGCATCCAGTTTGCCTTCAAGCTTCTTAGTTTCAGATGATGCAGCTGAGTTTGTAGCTACCTCATGCACTCCTCTAATGACTATAGCATCATTTCTGGCGCTAAACTGTTGGGAGTTGGAAACCATCTTCTCAATTAAATTTCTGGCTTCAGCAGGAGTCATGTCTCCAAGGGCTCCACCACTGGCAGCATCTATCATACTTCTCTCCATATTACTGAGTCCTTCATAAAAATATTGGAGAAGCAGCTGCTCTGAAATCTGATGGTGAGGGCAACTGGCACATAGTTTTTTTAAATCTCTCCCAGTATTCATACAGGCTCTCTCCACTGAGTTTTCTAATACCTGAGATATCCTTCCTGATGGTTGTGGTCCTGGAAGCAGGGAAAATTTTTTCTAAGAATACTCTCTTCAGCTCATCCCAGCTCGTGATGGACCTTAGAGCAAGGTAATACAGCCAGTCCTTTGCCACTCCCTCTAAAGAATGAGGGAAAGCCTTCAGAAATATGTGGTCCTCTTGGACATCTGGGGGTTTTCATGGTGGAGCAGACAATATGAAATTCCTTCAAATGTTTGTGCAGGTCTTCACCTGCAAGGCCATGAAACTTTGGAAGCAAATGAATCAATCCAGTTTTAAGAACATATGGGACATCCTCATCAGGGTATTGGATGTACAAGCTTTCGTAGGTGAAATCAGGTGCAGCCATTTCCCTTAGAGTCCTCTCACGAGGTGGAGGTTGTGCCATGTTCTCAGAATGTTCAAAATTAGAATGCTCAGAATCAAAATGCTCAAAATTATAATGCTCAAAATCAGGATGTTCAAAATCACCAATAACATAATGCATAGATTCACCAGTAATGGAATGCTCAGGATGATCAAAAGGTATAAAATGATGCCTAACTAATCTATGAAATGTCCTATCTATCTCAGGATCAAAGGGTTGTAAGTCAGATGGATTGCCTCTAGTCATACACTACATTCAGCATGCACAACTAGTTGCCTTGTCATGTAAATAAAGCTGCAGGTTTGAACTACAGCTACCCTCAAATGATATCCAAATGACTTGAAATTTTGTGAGCAACCTTATAAAATGATGAGAAGATAGCACAAAAAAATTTCAGGCAAAAATTCAAAGTCTAACTATGGAAGCTAAAAATGGTAGGTTAAGAAAAATAAGTGAATAAAACTTGAAAAATAAAAAACTTTTGACAAAATCACTATTTTTGGACGATGGAGACCTCAGCCAGCCTATGGTAGGCTTCCACGGCGTAGGAAATTTTTTTCTACCCCAAATACATATATAATAATTGCGATTCTAATAACTGGAGCAAAAGTTATGGCTGTTTGAAGTTTCAACAAACACAATGATGCAATCCTATCTCGCAAGGGCATTGGGTAGAAGACTCCAAGTAGATTGGGCTAGAGATCCAAGGGATGGCCCTAGGGTTCTCTTGAGCCTTAGGGTAGATTTCGAGCCCATGGGCTAAGTATAAGCCCGCTTATCTTTGTAAATATTAGAATAGGTTTTTCCTTCGTTTGGGCCTTGTATTTTGGCCATTCTAGTAGTATAGGGTTTTAGCCTTGTATTTCGGGGCATTTTGAGTAGTCTTTGTAGTAAGGACTTATTTTTTGTATTTTCATGTTTTTTGTCATGGGGGTGAGCTTAGTTATTATAGGGGGTGTGTAGCTAAGTTCTAGCTTCTTATCTCAAGGAGGTGAGCTTAGCTATTAGAGAGGTATGTGTAGCTAAGCTCTAGCTTCTTTAGGAATCTTCTTAAGGAAGCTTCTCAAGGAGGTGAGCTTAGTTATGAGAGGGGTGTGTGTAGCTAAGCTCTAGCTTCTCAAGGAAGTTTTCTCAAAGAAGCTTCTCAAGGAAGTTTTCTCAAGAAAGCTTCTCAAGGAAGCTACCTAGTCTATAAATAGAAGCATGTGTAACACTTGTTGTAACTTTGATGAATGAGAGTCTTGTGAGACACAACTCAAAGTTCAACTTCTCTCCCTTTTTCTTCCTTCAATTTCGTGCTCCCCCTCCCTCTTTCTCTCCCTCTTTCTTTTCCTCCATTGAAGCATCCTCTCCAAGCTTCTTATCCAAGGCTCATCTTGGTGGTGAAGCTCCTTCTTCCATGGCTTATTCCTTAATGGATGGCGCCTCCTCTCACCTCCTTTCCTTTGTCTTCCGCTGCATCTCCATGGTGGAAAATCACCATTAAAGGACCCCATTGAAGCTCAAAGATCCAGCCTCCATAGAAGCCCCACAAGCAAGCTTCCATCAAGCGGGTTGCACCACTCAAAACATTCATCATACCACCTATTTTAGGGACTTGGTTCCTAATAATACCTATTTTGGGCACCAACAAAGCACAAGGATTTAAGCTCTTGCGAACCAAACCCTCATCCAACAACTTCTTTACTTGAGGAATAAACTCAAGCCCAAGAGGTGTGGCAATGCTAGCAAGTGCCTTTTTACAAAAGAGAAAATGTGGAGGTTGTCTAAGAGGGAAAGTTTCTTTAATGTTTGTCTTTATTGTAAAATGAGTTTCCTTCTTAGCTAAACTCTTGGAGGAGACACTTACCTCCTTACACTTCTCTTTAACCACTAATGGTTGTCCTTCTTTTTGGGGGTAGATTTCTTCACTAGATTCTTCCCCTTTTGCTTTTTCACTTTCACTAGAGGAAGGTGAAGTAGTAGCCTCATCTTGGCTACTATAAATGTCTTGGCCTCTCATAATCATGGTTTTTGTGGTGGGGCATTGAGAAGTAATGTGTCCTCTTCCAAGACATTTAAAGCACTTTATAGAGCTAGTTTTCTCTTGCATACTAGCCTTAGGGGCTTGCTTTTCTATTGTCTTCCCCTTATCATCTTTGGGCTTAGAAGGTGTCACCCCTAAGATGCCTTGACCTTGGTCTTTCTTTGGATAAGAGTGAGAGCCATAAGATTTTGAAGTAGACTTCTTTTTAAGTTGTTGCTCTACCCTTATTTCCCAATCTAAGTTAGCCTCTACATTGTCCTTCCCATGGAAGTATGAGAGTTTAATGTTAGCCTCTTGAGGCTTTCTTTCCTTTTCTCTTCTATGGGAGTGAGGTCTAAGATGTGACCTATGCCTTCCTTCGTAATAGTCACGAAGTTCTTCACTTAGGCTTTTGCAAGAGTTATGACTACTGTCGCAACCTACCCTTCGGCGGGAGGGCGACGCGAGACTCGCGGGATGCGTGTTCCACGAAAGGAATACGCGCGGAGTCGCCACCAACGTTTATTTGAGGAAAACGTCGGAAAAACCGGAAAAGACGCGATCTACGAACTTTTAAGTGAAAGGTTCGGGAGTTGTATTTACGCGCGGGGAAGGTATTAGCACCCCACACGTCCGTCACAAGGGACGACAGCCTTTAATCGAATGTGCAAACATGACTTTGATTTTTATGTTCCCTTTTATATTCTTATATCCTTTATACCCTTTTTATATTTTTTTTCTTTTTTGTGGTCGACAAGGGTGTTGCCCTTTGCTCCTACGTATTCCTCAATTTGGGATGAGAAAATCAGACCTACGTAGTTCTTTTGGAACAAAGTGTTTGGTTAAGTTGTTTTTGTCTTTTTTGCAAAATATGTTTTTATTGAACAAAAGGTCATTTAAGGTGTTGGACCATTAAACGGTCTTTTGATTTTGAAAGGGGAGAAACGTTAAGGCATTGGACCATTAACGATCTCTTGTTTTTGAAAGGAGAGAAACGTTAAGGCATTGGACCATTAACGATCTCTTGTTTTTGAAAGGAGAGAAACGTTAAGGCATTGGACCATTAACGATCTCTTGGGGTGGTCGACAAAAGCGGGGCTTTTGCTCCTACGTATCCTCAATGAGGAACTCAGACCTACGTAGTTCTTTCTTATCAAGTGATGCCTTTTTTACTTAAGTGGTGATCATTTTAAGGCGTTGGACCTTAAAAATGATCCATTTTACTTAGTGAGGAATTGAAATGACGAACTTCAAAAGCCTATTTTTGTGGACGAGCTTGACTAGGCGAGTTGATTTTAGCCTTAGTTTCACTTTAGTTATTAATCAATTCGGTTAAGAATGAGAAATCCCAAAGAGAAAACGTCCGATTGATTTTCCGCTTTATTTTACTAAAAGATGTTTTTTTGATTATTATATTATTCTTTACCTCTTTTTTTGATTTCCAACGTGGTTACGGCACGACCGAACGGTCGGAATTGATTTTAACCGAAGTTAACGGATAATATAATTCAAACGTTCGGTGGAAATTTATTTTATTTTTAAGTTAAGCGAGAAATGACTTAAGTAAAATGGCTTAAGCACGTCAACAGGGGGTATAAAAAGTAAACAAAACGAGAGTAAAAATGCACGAAACGCAATGTGGACCATTAACGAGCAGGGTTGCTTCCTCCAGAAGCAACCGCCTTCTGGAGGAATCTTCTGGAGGGCCCAAATGGGCCTGGGTGCTATTTGCACCCCCATTTTTACTAAGTACACCCCCCTCTGTTGTTTTTTGGTAATTCTTTTTTCGTAAAGTTACGGAAACTTACGAATTTCGTAACGATACTTGCTTTCTTTCCGTAATGTTACGGAACCTTGCGGATTACATAATCATCCCCTTTTTGACTTACGGAATGTTACGGAACCTCACTTAATTATGCAACGATGCTTCCATTTGATTTCCGATGTGTCACGGAAACTTACGGATTGTGCATCAACATTTTTTTGGTTTTTCGGCATGTCCTGGAATTTCATAAATTGCCTAATGATGGGTGCCAAGCACCTCACAAGGACCAAAGAATGGTCGCATGTCATCAAGCAAAGGTCCCCGGACGAAATTAGGGTATGACAGTTGCCCCTCTTTACTTGTCTTTTATTGGAGATAAAAGAAAAGTAAAGATAAGACACTAATTTCGTCCCTCTCGATTTGACGAGAGTCGCGGGTGACCATAAAATCTCCACATGCAAATGACTTGTTGTTCCCAGAATTTCACAAATTGCCTAATGACGGGTGCCAAGCACCTCACAAGGACCAAAGAATGGTCGCATGTCATCAAGCAAAGGTCCCCGAAAATCAGTGTATGACACTAATTTCGCTCCTCTCGGTTGACGAGAGTCGCGGGCGACCATGAAATTTCCGCATGTAAATGACTTTGTTGTTCCCGGAGAAACAAAAGGTGCAGAAGACTGTGTCAGCCCCTGCATGCTATCAAGCGTTCTGTCTTACAGATAGCAAAAGAATGGGTGCGAATAACCATAAGGCATCTCTGCGTATCATGGGTGCAGAATGACCAAACTTGGTCTCTGCTTGTCATCGGGCCCGCCGCCTCTGGATGACAAAAGGGTGCGAATAACCATAAGGTATCTCCGCGTATCATGGGTGCAGAATGACCAAACTTGGTCTCTGCGTGCCATCGGACACGACTGTGTCTGAATGGCAAAGGGGTGCGAATAACCGTAAGGTATCTCCGCGTATCATGGGTGCAGAATGACCAAACTTGGTCTCTGCGTGCCATCGGACACGACTGTGTCTGAATGGCAAAGGGGTGCGGATAACCGTAAGGTATCTCCGCGTATCATGGGTGCAGAATGACCAAACTTGGTCTCTGCTTGTCATCGGGCCCGCCGCCTCTGGATGACAAAAGGGGTGCGAATAACCATAAGGTATCTCCGCGTATCATGGGTGCAGAATGACCAAACTTGGTCTCTGCGTGCCATCGGACACGACTGTGTCTGAATGGCAAAGGGGTGCGGATAACCGTAAGGTATCTCCGCGTATCATGGGTGCAGAATGACCAAACTTGGTCTCTGCTTGTCATCGGGCCCGCCGCCTCTGGATGACAAAAGGGTGCGAATAACCATAAGGTATCTCCGCGTATCATGGGTGCAGAATGACCAAACTTGGTCTCTGCTTGTCATCGGGCCCGCCGCCTCTGGATGACAAAAGGGTGCGAATAACCATAAGGTATCTCCGCGTATCATGGGTGCAGAATGACCAAACTTGGTCTCTGCTTGTCATCGGGCCCGCCGCCTCTGGATGACAAAAGGGTGCGGATAACCGTAAGGTATCTCCACGTATCATGGGTGCAGAATGACCAAACCTGGTCTCTGCGTGCCATCGGACACGACTGTGTCTGAATGGCAAAGGGGTGCGGATAACCGTAAGGTATCTCCGCGTATCATGGGTGCAGAATGACCAAACTTGGTCTCTGCTTGTCATCGGGCCCGCCGCCTCTGGATGACAAAAGGGGTGCGAATAACCATAAGGTATCTCCGCGTATCATGGGTGCAGAATGACCAAACTTGGTCTCTGCGTGCCATCGGACACGACTGTGTCTGAATGGCAAAGGGGTGCGGATAACCGTAAGGTATCTCCGCGGGCTACCAGCTCTTGAGTCATGGCAACAAAAGGCGGTGTGGTCGACAAAAGCGAGGCTCTTGCTCCTACGTATCCTCCAATGAGGAATTCAGACCTACGTAGTTCTGGATAACTTGTGAGACTTGGAAAGTCTCCATCGGAAAATGCTGACATCTCCGGAAAGGGCGCAGATGACCATATTGGTCTCTGCTCGTGAATCACACTTGGGGTCACTGAATGACGAGGTGCGGATAACCGTAAGGTGTCTCCGCGGGCTATCAGCTCTTGAGTCATGGCGACAAAAGGCGGTGTGGTCGACAAAAGCGAGGCTCTTGCTCCTACGTATCCTCCAATGAGGAACTCAGACCTACGTAGTTCTGGATAACTTGGGAGACTTGAAAAAGTCTCGTTGTTTTCTCCACTAAAAATGCAAACATGCTTTAGCAAAGAGACAAACATTCCAACTGATTTAGAGCAGCATATGCTTTTTTTTTTTTTTGAGTGAAAAACAATGCGCCTACCGGGGAAGGAGAGTCTGCCGATGGGATCCCCCGTAACCATAAATGAGATTTTGGATGTTAGCATTTCGTTTCTAAATGACCATTTAGAGGAAACACCGGGTTCGACAAAAATAGAAGAAAATCACTCAAAGTGTATCAATCTTGCACAGGTAAGTGTTTCCTCCTAATTCCGAACCATAGATATGTCATGACTTGACTTTGCAAATTATTTCCTATCAAATCAAAAATTACACGCGTGATCATGGATCAATAGGGCTTCCCTTGGGAATGGGTTCTTTTGGTGGTTTCTTCTTTCGGCTTTTGTGTGTTTTTGGCTTTTGATTTTCCTGGCTTTTTCTTTTTCTGTTTTTTTTTTTTTTTTTTTGTTTAGTGCGGGGCGAGAAAAAAGGGTCGCTAGCGCACGGGATTTTGGTTGGTAATTAAAGGGAGAAGACCATTTTAGGTCGTGGTTTCCTTTCCTTCCTTTTATGTTCATTTGGTGACAATTCTGTATTGTTCAGATATTGTCCGGCCCAAAGACCTCTCAGCACATTTCTTCTGGTTTCTTTGACCAGGAGCTTTCTTCTTTTTTACTTTCTCCCATTCTTTGGTTGGGAATTTTCTTTCTTTTCTTTTTCCTTTCTCCCACTCTTTGATTGGGAATTTCCTTGCTTCCTTTTTTCCTTTGATTGGAAATTTTCCTTCTCTTTTTCTTTGATTGGAAATTTTCCTTCTCTTCTTTTTTGCTTCCGAGGGTAAGGATTGACATTCTCACCCTGGGTCAAGGTTTATGGTGAGTCAGGATTTTGGCTCAAGACTTGTAGAATGGCTAGGCATGATACATGTCAGGGTTTGGTTTGGTTCAAGGATAAAAAGGGATGCCCCACATTATTTCCATGACACAAATGCAAAAATGATGATTTGGAAATTTTATGCAAAATTGGTCATGCATGCACCTATGTGGACACTCAAGTGTCAAATTTTTATGGTCATGTGATGCTAGGGCTCAGGATTCATTTCCTCTATTTTAAATCAACCCAATGTTTCCAAAATATGTTCTTTTATCAATTTGTGCATTCATCCGAGTCCATTTCGGGCGTCTGGGGAAATTTCACAGCATTCACCCTTCAGGTGTAGACACATTTTCCAAAAATTGGTTATGATCAATGAATTTTTTCAAAGAAAAGTTGGAAATCGTCTCTTTTCAAAAGCATGTCAGTTTTTAGCTAGACAACTTATGTTCTTTCTTTTTTTTTTTTTTTTTCTTCTTCTTCTTTTTTTTTTTTTTATCATTATCATTTGTTTATTTCTTTTTCTTGTTTGTTTTCTTTTTTCCCCTTTTTTTTTTCATGAGGTATTTTGCTACCTAAACATGTGTATATTTTTGCGAGGTATTTTTGCTATATACATGCATATCCAAGGTATCTTGCTACCTAAACATACATATATATGTTTTGTAAGGTATTTTTGCTATATACATGCATATCCAAGGTATCTTGCTACCTAAACATACATATATATGTTTTGTAAGGTATTTTGCTGTATACATGCATATCCAAGGTATCTTGCTACCTAAACATACATATATATATTTTGTGAGGTATCTTTTTGCTACATACATGCATATCTAAGGTATCTTGCTACCTAAACATACATATATATATTTTGTTAGGTATCTTTTTGCTACATACATGCATATCTAAGGTATCTTGCTACCTAAACATACATATATATATTTTGTGAAGTTTTTTTTGTTTACATACATGCATATCTAAGGTATCTTTCTACCTAAACATACATATATATATTTTGTGAAGTGTTTTTTTTTGTTTACATACATGCATATCTAAGGTATTTTCACTACCTAAACATACATATATACATTTTGTGAGGTATGACTACCTTTCGAGCTTGCGCTTGTTTTATTTAAATCCCCAGGATCATGAGCAACTAGGTGCGTCCTACTATAAAAAGCGATCAAATAACAAACATAGATTCAAAAGGTACTAGGTTGCCTCCTAGTAGCGCTTCTTTAACGTCTTTAGCTGGACGCCTTATGACTTGTCGGTCACTGACCTAGTACTTTGCTTACCTTTGGCTTTGGACTTGGTCGCTTGTTGGTCGGCCATGGGTCGTAAGCAACGCTCTAACCTTTTTGTGGATGAGCTGAGGTGAACTCTAGAGGTGATGGCGGTGCGTCTGTTGCCCGCTGCCGGCCATCCCAATGCTGCTGTGGTGTTTCGCCCTGCGCCTGCCTGGGGGCGCAGTACTTCTTGATGAAAGCTCGATTAGTAGGGGGCCTAATGCCCTTGCTGGAGGTTACAGGTACTCCGTAGAACTGATAGAGACCCGTAATTAGAGCTTGACAACTCCAAGACCCTGTTGGACTTCTTCGGGTCCACTGGGTGTCTTGCAGGCGCGATCCCTGCAAACAATAGATGAAATCAGAAATAAGTTGAGCGATGTGCATACTTACCTATGATGACATAACCTTGCCGGGGGGGGTACGGGCACCCTATAGGACTGATAGAGGCCCGTAACCAGAGCTGGAAACCCCAGGGCCCTGTTGGACTTTTCCGGGTCCACTGGGTGTCTCTTGGGTGCGATCCCTGCAAACAATAGATGGTATCAGAAATCAGTTGAACCATATGCATACTTACCCATGTCGGGACGACACAGACCAACCGATACTTTTGTAGGGGGAGATTGGCATTGCGGTCGCTGGGCAGAATGTTGCTAAGTAGCAATGTCATCTATATCTGTGTAAGAGTGGTCATGTTGGTGCGCATGATCCGCACTCGTCTCTTTACAGCGGCACGAATGAAATCTTGCCCCGGTATGCATAGTAGCTGTGTAATAGCCTCCCTCTCTGGTTGTGCTCGCACAGTTGGCCCTCCTCCAATATCAGGGGGTGGCCCAGGAACCGTTAAAAGGAAACTACTGGCCCCTTAACCGGAAGTGCAAGTCTCGGTTAAGCATTTAAGGGCAGAGGACCTTAAATTCTTTTAAGGTGTGGATGTGGAGCCCACCGAAAGTGAGGATGCGTAGTCCTCTAAAGGCGAGGGCGTGTAGTCCTATGATGGCAAGGACGTGCAATCCTCTAAAGGTGAGGGCATGCCCCCCCCTTTGAAAATGGGGAACATGTAGTCCTCTGATGGCGAGGACGTGTAGTCCTCTAAAGGTGAGGACGTGTAGTCCTCTAAAGGTGAGGGCGTGTAGCCCTACAAAGGTGAAGGCATATGACCCTTTGACGGCGAGGACGTGTAGTCCTCTGAAGTTGAAGGTACATGACCCTTTGAAGGCGAGGACGTGTAGTCCTCTGAAGGTGAAGGTAACTAGTACCCAAGGCGAGGGCGTGTAGCCCTCTCAAGGCGAGGACTTATAGTCCTCTGGAGGTGAGGGCGTGCAGCCCTCTGGTGGTGAGGACGTGTAGTCCTCTCAAGGCGAGGACGTGTAGTCCTCTGACGGTGAGGGTAACTAGTACCCAAGGTGAGGGCGTGTAGCCCTCTCAAGGCGAGGACATGTAATCCTCTGGAGGTGAGGGCGTGCAGCCCTCTGATGGTGAGGACGTGTAGTCCTCTCAAGGCAAGGACGTGTAGTCCTCTCAACGGTGAGGGTAACTAGTACCCAAGGTGAGGGCGTGTAGCCCTCTCAAGGCGAGGACATGTAATCCTCTGGAGGTGAGGGCGTGCAACCCTCTGATGGTGAGGACGTGTAGTCCTCTCAAGGCGAGGACGTGTAGTCCTCTCAACGGTGAGGGTAACTAGTACCCAAGGTGAGGGCGTGTAGCCCTCTCAAGGCGAGGACATGTAGTCCTCTGGAGGTGAGGGCGTGCAGCCCTCTGATGGTGAGGACGTGTAGTCCTCTCAAGGCGAGGACGTGTAGTCCTCTCAACGGTGAGGGTAACTAGTACCCAATGCGAGGGCGGGTAGCCCTCTCAAGGCGAGGACGTGTAGTCCTCTGGAGGTGAGGGCGTGCAGCCCTCTGATGGTGAGGACATGTAGTCCTCTCAAGGCGAGGACGTGTAGTCCTCTCAAGGCGAGGACGTGTAGTCCTCTCAAGGTGAGGACGTGGAGTCCTCTCAACGGTGAGAGTAACTAGTACCCAAGGTGAGGGCGTGTAGCCCTCTCAAGGCGAGGACATGTAGTCCTCTGGAGGTGAGGGCGTGCAGCCCTCTGATGGTGAGGACGTGTAGTCCTCTCAAGGCGAGGGTAACTAGTACCCAACGCGAGGGCGGGTAGCCCTCTCAAGGTGAGGACGTGTAGTCCTCTGGAGGTGAGGGCGTGCAGCCCTCTGATGGTGAGGACGTGTAGTCCTCTCAAGGCGAGGACGTGTAGTCCTCTCAACGGTGAGGGTAACTAGTACCCAATGCGAGGGCGGGTAGCCCTCTCAAGGCGAGGACATGTAGTCCTCTAGAGGTGAGGGCGTGCAGCCCTCTGAACGGTGAGGGTAACTAGTACCCAAGGTGAGGGCGTGTAGCCCTCTCAAGGTGAGGGTAACTAGTACCCAAGGTGAGGGCGTGTAGCCCTCTCAAGGCGAGGACAAGTAGTCCCCTCAAGGTGATAGGTACAAGTACCCAAGCGTCCACCCTTATGAGAAAGCAAGAGATCGATTCATCGAGAGGGCCGGTCATCCCAAATCCACACGACTGGATATTAGATGTAGGAAATCTATGCAGTTAACATGATTTTTAGGGATGCAGATGCATGCAACCTTTGTTGTGAAATATGCGGACTTTATATGAAACAATGCAATGTAATGGAAAGTTGTACAATGTTCATGACATTCTTTCCCTATTTTGTGATTTTGATTTTGATTTGATTTTTTTGGAAAACACAGATTGACTGTTCTTTTGAAAGAGGTGATAATTCATGCAACCTCATCCTATCCTTTTTTGCAAATCTCTCCGGGAACTTCCTCAGAGTGTGTGTTCTGTTTGATTTAGTCACTTGACCATTTTGGAGTGACGGCAATGGAGTCGTTTGATGTTTGATCAATCCATTGAAATCCTAGGGTTTGTCCTCCCTTTTTTGTTAAAAACATCGATGGGTGAGAACTTTTGATCGACCCCTATGTTCACTTGAGGCTCATGCATGGTGCCCCTCATTGCCCCAGTGTAAGGCTTTGAGGTATCAATCGTTGCCTTTCGTCATGACCTTGTAGGAGGGAACCTATTGGGTGAATACTTCTAATCTGCCCCTAGGTTCGCTTGAGGTTTTTGCATGGTGCCTTTCGTTGCCCCAGTGTAGGGCTTAGAGGTACCAAGTGTTGTCTTGTTTTCACGACCTCGTAGTGAGGAAGAATGAAAGAAGCAGTTGATTCTTGCAAGAAGAATTTTCCAAGGACGAGAAATAGTTGAAGGATCTTTCAGTTGATGGATTAAGTCAAATGACTTCTATGTAGAAGCAAGATGTTTTGATGTCTTGATGATGCTAAAGGATCAAGTACTTCTAAGTTTTATTCAAGACAAGAATCCAAGAAAGTCAAGATATATGATCAAGTTTGATCTCTTAGAATCTTTAGGAAGAAGTTTCCAAATTGCAATAAACAAGAGGTTTGACCAAAGAATTCTATCATTTCAAATTGAGATTTGCTCTCTGGTAATTGATTACCAGTAGTTGAAAATGTTTTTATTCAAATTTTTAAAACCTGTAATCGATTACGTAAGTCTTGTAATCGATTACCAGAGGGGATTTTCAGAAAATAATTTCCAAGAGACATATCTATTCAAATGTTTTATGAACGGCCATTCAAATGTTTTAAAGAGAGTTTTCATTGCCCAAACAGTTTTATCCTCTCGAAAGATCGAGAGTTTTTCTGAACTGAAATGTCTTATCCTCTCAAAAAGATTCCTTGGTCAACCACTTGCTTATTCAATAAGGAATTTTTGATTGATCTTCATTTTACAATCTACCTCTTTTACGAGAGACCTCTTCTTCTCTTCTTCTTTTTTCTGAAAAGGGATTAAGAGACCGTGGGTCTCTTGTTGTAGGGGATTCTTGAACACAAGGGAAGGGTTGTCCCTATGTGCATTGTTAATCCGAAAAGAGAGAGTGAAAGTTTAATTGGGGAATAATATTCGTATCTTAATTCAATCCCCTCTTCTTCTCAAGGTAACTGAGGCCATTTGTCCAACATCCTATTCTTGATAACTCACTTCTCTCTAAAAAGACAAACTTTCCAGGATGATAAAATGAGGTCACATGAACGTCTTGAAAGCACAGTCAATCAAATGTTTTTTTTTCTTTTTGAACACTTTTATTTTATTTTATTTTGAAACTTGTTTGTTTTGAACTTTACTCGTTTTTTTACGGCACCCCCACCAACGTGCAAGACGAGTAATCTCTGATTGAACAGTCTTGAAAGTCAACACTCAGGAGCACAGGTCGCTTGAGCAAACTGACCAATGGCTTGCACTTGAAAATCCTGATGAGTCATTAGAGACATCTAACAACAGTTTTCAAAATTGCCCCATGTGTGGCATCTCTTGTCAATGTCAAGATTTACACGCGATTCTCCTCAAATTTCAGCCAGCCCGCATCAATTAGACCTTGCACCTTACGCCTGAGGGTCATACAGTGCTCAATGGAATGCCCCAGGGCTCCCCCACGATATGCACATGTTGCGTTCGAGTCATATCCTCAGAAAAATGGGGGTTTGAGAGAACCTAGCAGGGGTTATGGCTACCATTGCGTTATCAAGTAGATATGGGAGCAAGTTAGCATATGACACCGGAATTTGGGGTGAATCCTACAGGCTTTTCGCTGCAAAATTCATTTCTTGGTTGGTGTTTTTTTTTGGTTTGTGCTAAAGGTGGTCTTCGTCATTGGAAGTGCGGTAGACAGGCTTTGTGGTTGATTTAGGGATGGCCTTTGTGGATAACTGGGTGGTGGGTAAGGAGGTGGTTTATTGACTGAGTAATGACATTGTTGGGTTGGTGGGAAACTTGGCCGTATAGGAATGGTAGTCACAGCATGGGCTTCTCCCTCTTTCTCACCCTCTTCATTTGCCCCAGTTTTCTCAGTCGTCCTAGTAGGATGATCAAATTTGCCTCTTTTCGGACCCACATTGATCCTTTCACTGGCGAAGACCAAATCTGCAAAGCTTTGAGGGTGCGCAGCCCACCATCTTTTCATAGTAGAGTACCGATAATGTGTCTACCATCACGATTATCGTCTCCCTTTCCATTATTGGGGGTACCACCTGGGCCGCCAGATCCCTCCACCTTTTGGGCGTGTTCTTTGAATGATCCGTCCCCCTTTTTGCACATGTTCTGTAGTTGCATCCTATCCGGAACCATATCAAAATTGTACTGATACTGCCTAACAAAGGCAACCATTAGGTCCTTCCAAGAATGGACTCGGGAAGGTTCCAAGTTAGTGTACCAGGTAACAGCTACCCCAGTAAGACTTTCTTGGAAGGAATGTATCAGCAATTCCTCATCTTTTGCGTATTCCCCCATCTTCTGACAATACATCTTTAGATGGTTCTTGAGACAAGTAGTCCCCTTGTACTTGTCAAAGTCCAGCACCTTGAACTTGGGAATGACCATGTTTGGGTATTAGGAACAACTTTTCTAGGTTAGCAAAGGCATAATCTTCACCTCCTTCAATGGCCCTGAGCCTTTCCTTTAGATGATCCGCCTTTCCCTTTTCGGCCATAGCAGGAGGGGCTCTTCCCACCACAAAACGCAATGGTTGTGGTTTGGGCGAAACTGAGGGTCCTCCAAAGTGTTTTCAAAGGGTATACCACCAACTGCTTGCCCTTCAGTGGCATATCCGAGCCAAGGCTCGAAGTCAGCTAGATTGTGGTGGGGAATTTCATGTGTCTCCCCCATGGTTTGAGAGATATGTGCCTGATGAGGTTATTGGTTCTCAATGAGTATCGGAGTGGAGTTATTGAGATTTTCATTGAGAGTGTATGCCACATTGGGTGGTGTATAGTTGGGAGGCAAGCCATATGATGGGAAGGCGTGCTCGTTTTGAATTTGCACATCACGGGGTCATCCGTACTTCCCAAATCTTTGCCTACCATATTGGACGATTCATTTGCTTGAGGCCAGATGGGAGCATCGGGTTCACCTTAGCGACAGCGCTAATAGCGGCAACTATAACCGCATTGGCTTCCATTATCTTCTTCATGCTCATCATGGCCTTTATCATTGTGGCCATTTGCTCTTTTATGGCCTCCATTTTTGGCCTTCATCTTCTCTTGCACCTTCTCTGCTTCACCCATTACTCTAGCTCTAGCACGAGTTCGGTAAGGGCGCCGTAAAGCGTGTCCTTTTCTTTTTGATAACAATGATTAAGTTCATTTTATTTTATTTTATTTTATTTTTCAAGGAAAGAATGCAATGAGCAATGCAACCAATGAAAAGCATGGATGTATGCGAATGATGTACAGTTGAAGTATTGCGAATTTTTACGCAGGATATGGGGTTAAATCAATTTAGATTTTCAACATGGTCCATGACATCTTTGTCAAGGTGAAACTGGAAGTAACAAGGACATCAATAATCCTAAATATGTTTGGCAGTAGACGAAGCAGTGATGTGACTTGATTCATCTTTTGCCCCAATTTTGCAAGACGGTTACTTCCATATTTCAACTTGGCTTGATGAACCTTTTTGTAAAAGCATGAGCTTGGTTCAACCCTATAATCCAAGGAATGGCAATTCTGATCGCCAATACTTCAACAACATCTCATAGGGATGAATGACTCGGGCATACTTTAAGCTTATGCACGGAAAATGTAATTATGAAATTGAGATGCCCGAAGAAACACCATTTCCTAGTTAACCATGCATTAGGTACCATGTTCAATTATTTTTTTAAGTGAAACGGGTTTATGATCCCAACATGGTTGGCTCGTGGTGCCTAACACATGAAACTAAGAATGTAGTGTGAAGTTTCACGCTTCCCCCTTTTTTGTTTTTGTTTTGTAGAGGAAAACGCAAGGATGAGCAAACATGAAAACAAATGGTATGCAATTTTGCAGATCAAAAAGTTTGTTGAACGCATATGCATGATGATGCCATGACTCATGCAAAATGTGAGGCTGGAATATGATAACGGACAAATGCAGGATATGTCCATTATGATGTTATGAAGAGATGCTTATGCGATGCATGATATGAATGCATTTTACGGACACGAGAGCTCGGAAAATTATCTCTTCTTACTCGCGCATTTGGGGGCGCAGTGCCCCATGTGTACAATTAAGAAGGTGATATGGACCTTCCGGCTTCCCATGACAAAGGACGAGACCAACATACAATGCATACTAGAGATAAAATGCGGGAGTGACTTGATTCGCACTGATTTTTGGAGTAAAAACGTGGGATAAACTCATTTTTTTCAAAAAGTTATAACTAGTCAAGATCTGAGCGACAATACAAACTTCCTAGCGATTTCTAATCATACGGTCCATTAAGTCTATCATATGCTGACAATAGCTGAGAAGTCCGTGGATCTTCTTGGGGGCGGAGTAGGTGTCCGCCATTGCTTTGGCCTTGGCTAGCAATCGGGGAAGTTCTTGACTCCTGTTCAAAGTAAGAGTAAATCGGTCCGTCCACATTGTTGCCTCTTGGTGCCATGAATCAATTACCCTCTCCCTTGCTTCGCTTTCTGCTGATATCTTGGCGTACTCATGCTCTAGCCTTTGCTCGTGAGTCGCCGCTAGATTTAGCTTCTCTTTGCACTCATCGATGACGACCCACATATTCCCTTCAGTCTCACCTTAACTGCTGGGACAAATTTCTTTTCGACCTAAGGCAAGCCTTTAGCTCGTCCTTCCAGATCATGCCTTTGACCCGTGATGATTCCTTTCACCTCTTCGGAGCTTGAGCTTACTATTGCTGCCCTATAAAGCCCCTCAAAACTTTGCTTTGGCCGTGTTCTTCCTTTCGGGCCTTCTTGGTTTCTCATTCCAAGGCTTTATCGGTGGCCATATTGACGTCCCTTAGTTCATCATACTCTTTTCAGACTTTGATGGCTATGGACTTGAACTTCTCTTCGACTACTCGGGCTCTTTCAAGCTCTGCCTTTAGGGCTTGTACCTCATCACTTTCTTCTGAAGCTTTAACCTCATCGTCTCTCACAGTCTTTAGATTTGGGAGCCAATCCAGTCCTTGTGTTCGGACTCTCAGCCACTTATGATAGCCGCCGATGATCCCATTACTGCTTCCCCTAAGCTCTCTGTCCTTTCTTCACGCCGCATCCCATGCCTTGCGAACTCCTTGGAGTACCCTCGCGTTGTGGTCGCTGAAACCTCGTGCGATGAAAGGCGTGATGCTTTCGTCTGATGGCACTCCTCTCATGGGACATCCTTCGCATGAAGATAGAATCCTGATTCTTCCTTCCTTCCAGCGAGGGAACCATTTAACAGACGCCCCTCCATGCTAGCCAAGAGTTGGTGCACAACAAACAATTCTTGCGCCGCTCTTTTCACATCCCCGGTCGAACGTGTCATACATGGCCAAAATGGCGACGACTAGGCTTTCCTTGCCATGATGAAAGGCGAGGAAAGCGTCAATCGCTGCTAGGTCCACTAACCCTTCCATATTCGGAAAGAGGACAACTCCAAAGATCAAAAGCGCCAAGATGTCAATAAAAGAAAGCCCATTCGCCTTGATTTGCCAAGGCCTTTGCCCTTTCCTCCAAACACTTCCTTGGTACTCCGACTACCCCATTCCTGTTTTGCTTTACCCGGTCCAACTCTTGTGCTGAGATTTTCACCACCTTGGCAACTCTTGTCGTGGAGGGATATAACCCAGAGAAAAGATATGGCTTCCTTCCTCCCAGTGGGCATCCCAGGATTTCTTCAAACTCTTTCACAGTCGGCACTAGCTGGAAGTCCTCAAATGTGAAGCACCTTAGGGGCTGGTCATAATACTGGGAAAGGGATGCAATCGGTTCCATGGAGACTTCTACCCTAGCTAGGTCCCAAATCTTACCATAGGCTTTGTGGAAGGCTTGCCGTTGAAGTTGACCCATTAATTGCCCCAACTTTCGTAAACTGGTGACCTCTAAGCTCTTGATTTTGACTTGATAAAACCTCTTTTCAAGCGAAGGCTTTTGACTTGATCCCATGTTTTACTAAAGTGAAATAAAATCTAGTGCGAATCAAAACTCCGACATCTATCATGGGTGGGATGGATGAATGCATGATGGAATGCATATGACACAGATGCAATCTAGAAAAGCGGGGGTTCGGGGAATTTGTCCCCTTCTTAGATACGACGTCTAGGGGTAACAGAATGCCCCAACGCACGTTTTTAAGAAGGCGACACGGACCCTCCGTTGGTTTGTTTACAGAAGGGATCAAGACAGAACCCATATGCGATGCCTATGCAAAAGACACAATGCGGGAATGTACACAGTATGACGATATTTACTGAACATAAGCAAAAGGGTATATGATACTTATGCATGGCAGTGTGAAAAATGGCACGCAGCGTGTCTGCTCGTGCCCCTATTTAAGGGACCTATAAGGGAGAGAACTAACTAGGCATTTAGTGATAACCCCCAAGGTAGTCATATCTCTTTTGATGGTTTCTAGAGGTATCATCCCCTTCGAAGAACATATTGCAGCAGTAGGGACTACTAGCAACAATAAGTTTTCAAAGAGAAAAGCTCTAGATGAGGGTTCACTGTAATCAAGCAAGTCGGAGACCTAGCATGATCACAGATTCACCTCCACTCCTTATGTTCCCATGAACCCGGGTATAGGGCCCTTTTTCACTCACAGTGTGTGCAAATAGTGTTAGTGTTTGTGTGCATCAAATGAATAAATATTTACCTCATGCATACATTTTAAAACGCACTAAAAGCAATAAAGAGTTTATATACACAAGAACATAATGAATGGAAACTAACAAAGGGGTAAGTCACGATAAAACATTGCACAAGATTAAATGGCCTAACTCTCTAAAAACAGTCCCCAGTGGAGTCGCCAACTGTCGCAACCTACCCTTCGGCGGGAGGGCGACGCGAGACTCGCGGGATGCGTGTTCCACGAAAGGAATACGCGCGGAGTCGCCACCAACGTTTATTTGAGGAAAACGTCGGAAAAACCGGAAAAGACGCGATCTACGAACTTTTAAGTGAAAGGTTCGGGAGTTGTATTTACGCGCGGGGAAGGTATTAGCACCCCACACGTCCGTCACAAGGGACGACAGCCTTTAATCGAATGTGCAAACATGACTTTGATTTTTATGTTCCCTTTTATATTCTTATATCCTTTATACCCTTTTTATATTTTTTTTCTTTTTTGTGGTCGACAAGGGTGTTGCCCTTTGCTCCTACGTATTCCTCAATTTGGGATGAGAAAATCAGACCTACGTAGTTCTTTTGGAACAAAGTGTTTGGTTAAGTTGTTTTTGTCTTTTTTGCAAAATATGTTTTTATTGAACAAAAGGTCATTTAAGGTGTTGGACCATTAAACGGTCTTTTGATTTTGAAAGGGGAGAAACGTTAAGGCATTGGACCATTAACGATCTCTTGTTTTTGAAAGGAGAGAAACGTTAAGGCATTGGACCATTAACGATCTCTTGTTTTTGAAAGGAGAGAAACGTTAAGGCATTGGACCATTAACGATCTCTTGGGGTGGTCGACAAAAGCGGGGCTTTTGCTCCTACGTATCCTCAATGAGGAACTCAGACCTACGTAGTTCTTTCTTATCAAGTGATGCCTTTTTTACTTAAGTGGTGATCATTTTAAGGCGTTGGACCTTAAAAATGATCCATTTTACTTAGTGAGGAATTGAAATGACGAACTTCAAAAGCCTATTTTTGTGGACGAGCTTGACTAGGCGAGTTGATTTTAGCCTTAGTTTCACTTTAGTTATTAATCAATTCGGTTAAGAATGAGAAATCCCAAAGAGAAAACGTCCGATTGATTTTCCGCTTTATTTTACTAAAAGATGTTTTTTTGATTATTATATTATTCTTTACCTCTTTTTTTGATTTCCAACGTGGTTACGGCACGACCGAACGGTCGGAATTGATTTTAACCGAAGTTAACGGATAATATAATTCAAACGTTCGGTGGAAATTTATTTTATTTTTAAGTTAAGCGAGAAATGACTTAAGTAAAATGGCTTAAGCACGTCAACAGGGGGTATAAAAAGTAAACAAAACCAGAGTAAAAATGCACGAAACGCAATGTGGACCACTACGGGCACATAGAATGAATCGAAAAGCTTGGTTCGAGGTACTTACCCGTTGAAGATCGAAGAACGATGAAGAACGAATGAAGAATGTCGAAGAACGGTTCAAACCTTTGCGAGATTCCTCACGGAAAACGTTACGGAAACGTTTCGGAAGCGTCTCGGCTTAGATTTTCTTCACGGAAATAATTTTTCCAAGCAAATTCGAAAGAGAGAGAAGTGCCTAAGGGGCTGGACCATTTCCTTCTTCATTTCCTCCCCTATTTATAGCAAAATAGGGGAGGTGGTTGCCGCCCAGCTCGCCCAGGCGAGCTCAGCTCGCCCAGGCGAGCAGGGTTGCTTCCTCCAGAAGCAACCGCCTTCTGGAGGAATCTTCTGGAGGGCCCAAATGGGCCTGGGTGCTATTTGCACCCCCATTTTTACTAAGTACACCCCCCTCTGTTGTTTTTTGGTAATTCTTTTTTCGTAAAGTTACGGAAACTTACGAATTTCGTAACGATACTTGCTTTCTTTCCGTAATGTTACGGAACCTTGCGGATTACATAATCATCCCCTTTTTGACTTACGGAATGTTACGGAACCTCACTTAATTATGCAACGATGCTTCCATTTGATTTCCGATGTGTCACGGAAACTTACGGATTGTGCATCAACATTTTTTTGGTTTTTCGGCATGTCCTGGAATTTCATAAATTGCCTAATGATGGGTGCCAAGCACCTCACAAGGACCAAAGAATGGTCGCATGTCATCAAGCAAAGGTCCCCGGACGAAATTAGGGTATGACAACTACTATAGGAGGCATGTTTTTCTCTTTTCATTTCTTTCATTATTTTTCTTCTTTCTTCCTCTCTTATTTTCTTTCTTTCATCTTGACTTATTTCTTCCACTTTTTTTTTTCCTTTTTCTTTTCTCTCTTGTTTTTCTTTCCATGACTTGAGGGAACTCAACTCATCTAAGATTCTAGATAAAGGGTCTTTATGACTGGTACCCTTGCCATTAACACTAGATGAATAATGACTCATGTTGGTTCCTAAGTTGTGGTTCTTTCTTGTTTTTACCTTTTGTTTTCAAACCTCCAACAAGAAAGAACCACAACTTAGGAACCAACATAGTAGTAGTAGAAATCAAGTTGAGACGGATTTTAGCGACCACCCAGGCTGAATTATTTGAGATTTTTTGTTTTAGTAGCTAGAGTTGTTATTTTTGGCTGAATTTTTTTGTGGTAACTTCTTTTAATCTATATTTTGTGGGAAAAATAGCTAGAGCCTTTAGTTTGGTCAGATTTGAAAGTTCCAAAAAAGTAGCAAATTTTGTGTGATGCAATCCTATCTCGCAAGGGCATTGGGTAGAAGACTCCAAGTAGATTGGGCTAGAGATCCAAGGGATGGCCCTAGGGTTCTCTTGAGCCTTAGGGTAGATTTCGAGCCCATGGGCTAAGTATAAGCCCGCTTATCTTTGTAAATATTAGAATAGGTTTTTCCTTCGTTTGGGCCTTGTATTTTGGCCATTCTAGTAGTATAGGGTTTTAGCCTTGTATTTCGGGGCATTTTGAGTAGTCTTTGTAGTAAGGACTTTTTTTTTGTATTTTCATGTTTTTTGTCATGGGGGTGAGCTTAGTTATTATAGGGGGTGTGTAGCTAAGTTCTAGCTTCTTATCTCAAGGAGGTGAGCTTAGCTATTAGAGAGGTATGTGTAGCTAAGCTCTAGCTTCTTTAGGAATCTTCTTAAGGAAGCTTCTCAAGGAGGTGAGCTTAGTTATGAGAGGGGTGTGTGTAGCTAAGCTCTAGCTTCTCAAGGAAGTTTTCTCAAAGAAGCTTCTCAAGGAAGTTTTCTCAAGAAAGCTTCTCAAGGAAGCTACCTAGTCTATAAATAGAAGCATGTGTAACACTTGTTGTAACTTTGATGAATGAGAGTCTTGTGAGACACAACTCAAAGTTCAACTTCTCTCCCTTTTTCTTCCTTCAATTTCGTGCTCCCCCTCCCTCTTTCTCTCCCTCTTTCTTTTCCTCCATTGAAGCATCCTCTCCAAGCTTCTTATCCAAGGCTCATCTTGGTGGTGAAGCTCCTTCTTCCATGGCTTATTCCTTAATGGATGGCGCCTCCTCTCACCTCCTTTCCTTTGTCTTCCGCTGCATCTCCATGGTGGAAAATCACCATTAAAGGACCCCATTGAAGCTCAAAGATCCAGCCTCCATAGAAGCCCCACAAGCAAGCTTCCATCAAGCGGGTTGCACCACTCAAAACATTCATCATACCACCTATTTTAGGGACTTGGTTCCTAATAATACCTATTTTGGGCACCAACAAAGCACAAGGATTTAAGCTCTTGCGAACCAAACCCTCATCCAACAACTTCTTTACTTGAGGAATAAACTCAAGCCCAAGAGGTGTGGCAATGCTAGCAAGTGCCTTTTTACAAAAGAGAAAATGTGGAGGTTGTCTAAGAGGGAAAGTTTCTTTAATGTTTGTATTTATTGTAAAATGAGTTTCCTTCTTAGCTAAACTCTTGGAGGAGACACTTACCTCCTTACACTTCTCTTTAACCACTAATGGTTGTCCTTCTTTTTGGGGGTAGATTTCTTCACTAGATTCTTCCCCTTTTGCTTTTTCACTTTCACTAGAGGAAGGTGAAGTAGTAGCCTCATCTTGGCTACTATAAATGTCTTGGCCTCTCATAATCATGGTTTTTGTGGTGGGGCATTGAGAAGTAATGTGTCCTCTTCCAAGACATTTAAAGCACTTTATAGAGCTAGTTTTCTCTTGCATACTAGCCTTAGGGGCTTGCTTTTCTATTGTCTTCCCCTTATCATCTTTGGGCTTAGAAGGTGTCACCCCTAAGATGCCTTGACCTTGGTCTTTCTTTGGATAAGAGTGAGAGCCATAAGATTTTGAAGTAGACTTCTTTTTAAGTTGTTGCTCTACCCTTATTTCCCAATCTAAGTTAGCCTCTACATTGTCCTTCCCATGGAAGTATGAGAGTTTAATGTTAGCCTCTTGAGGCTTTCTTTCCTTTTCTCTTCTATGGGAGTGAGGTCTAAGATGTGACCTATGCCTTCCTTCGTAATAGTCACGAAGTTCTTCACTTAGGCTTTTGCAAGAGTTATGACTACTATAGGAGGCATGTTTTTCTCTTTTCATTTCTTTCATTATTTTTCTTCTTTCTTCCTCTCTTATTTTCTTTCTTTCATCTTGACTTATTTCTTCCACTTTTTTTTTCCTTTTTCTTTTCTCTCTTGTTTTTCTTTCCATGACTTGAGGGAACTCAACTCATCTAAGATTCTAGATAAAGGGTCTTTATGACTGGTACCCTTGCCATTAACACTAGATGAATAATGACTCATGTTGGTTCCTAAGTTGTGGTTCTTTCTTGTTTTTACCTTTTGTTTTCAAACCTCCAACAAGAAAGAACCACAACTTAGGAACCAACATAGTAGTAGTAGAAATCAAGTTGAGACGGATTTTAGCGACCACCCATGCTGAATTATTTGAGATTTTTTGTTTTAGTAGCTAGAGTTGTTATTTTTGGCTGAATTTTTTTGTGGTAACTTCTTTTAATCTATATTTTGTGGGAAAAATAGCTAGAGCCTTTAGTTTGGTCAGATTTGAAAGTTCCAAAAAAGTAGCAAATTTTGTGTGATGCAATCCTATCTCGCAAGGGCATTGGGTAGAAGACTCCAAGTAGATTGGGCTAGAGATCCAAGGGATGGCCCTAGGGTTCTCTTGAGCCTTAGGGTAGATTTCGAGCCCATGGTTCTCTTGTGTGATGCAATCCTATCTCGCAAAATGCCCCGAAATACAAGGCTAAAACCCTATACTACTAGAATGGCCAAAATACAAGGCCCAAACGAAGGAAAAACCTATTCTAATATTTACAAAGATAAGCGGGCTTATACTTAGCCCATGGGCTCGAAATCTACCCTAAGGCTCAAGAGAACCCTAGGGCCATCCCTTGGATCTCTAGCCCAATCTACTTGGAGTCTTCTACCCAATGCCCTTGCGAGATAGGATTGCATCACACAAAATTTGCTACTTTTTTGGAACTTTCAAATCTGAACAAACTAAAGGCTCTAGCTATTTTTCCCACAAAATATAGATTAAAAGAAGTTACCACAAAAAAATTCAGCCAAAAATAACAACTCTAGCTACTAAAACAAAAAATCTCAAATAATTCAGCATGGGTGGTCGCTAAAATCCGTCTCAACTTGATTTCTACTACTACTATGTTGGTTCCTAAGTTGTGGTTCTTTCTTGTTGGAGGTTTGAAAACAAAAGGTAAAAACAAGAAAGAACCACAACTTAGGAACCAACATGAGTCATTATTCATCTAGTGTTAATGGCAAGGGTACCAGTCATAAAGACCCTTTATCTAGAATCTTAGATGAGTTGAGTTCCCTCAAGTCATGGAAAGAAAAACAAGAGAGAAAAGAAAAAGGAAAAAAAAAAGTGGAAGAAATAAGTCAAGATGAAAGAAAGAAAATAAGAGAGGAAGAAAGAAGAAAAATAATGAAAGAAATGAAAAGAGAAAAACATGCCTCCTATAGTAGTCATAACTCTTGCAAAAGCCTAAGTGAAGAACTTCGTGACTATTACGAAGGAAGGCATAGGTCACATCTTAGACCTCACTCCCATAGAAGAGAAAAGGAAAGAAAGCCTCAAGAGGCTAACATTAAACTCTCATACTTCCATGGGAAGGACAATGTAGAGGCTAACTTAGATTGGGAAATAAGGGTAGAGCAACAACTTAAAAAGAAGTCTACTTCAAAATCTTATGGCTCTCACTCTTATCCAAAGAAAGACCAAGGTCAAGGCATCTTAGGGGTGACACCTTCTAAGCCCAAAGATGATAAGGGGAAGACAATAGAAAAGCAAGCCCCTAAGGCTAGTATGCAAGAGAAAACTAGCTCTATAAAGTGCTTTAAATGTCTTGGAAGAGGACACATTACTTCTCAATGCCCCACCACAAAAACCATGATTATGAGAGGCCAAGACATTTATAGTAGCCAAGATGAGGCTACTACTTCACCTTCCTCTAGTGAAAGTGAAAAAGCAAAAGGGGAAGAATCTAGTGAAGAAATCTACCCCCAAAAAGAAGGACAACCATTAGTGGTTAAAGAGAAGTGTAAGGAGGTAAGTGTCTCCTCCAAGAGTTTAGCTAAGAAGGAAACTCATTTTACAATAAATACAAACATTAAAGAAACTTTCCCTCTTAGACAACCTCCACATTTTCTCTTTTGTAAAAAGGCACTTGCTAGCATTGCCACACCTCTTGGGCTTGAGTTTATTCCTCAAGTAAAGAAGTTGTTGGATGAGGGTTTGGTTCGCAAGAGCTTAAATCCTTGTGCTTTGTTGGTGCCCAAAATAGGTATTATTAGGAACCAAGTCCCTAAAATAGGTGGTATGATGAATGTTTTGAGTGGTGCAACCCGCTTGATGGAAGCTTGCTTGTGGGGCTTCTATGGAGGCTGGATCTTTGAGCTTCAATGGGGTCCTTTAATGGTGATTTTCCACCATGGAGATGCAGCGGAAGACAAAGGAAAGGAGGTGAGAGGAGGCGCCATCCATTAAGGAATAAGCCATGGAAGAAGGAGCTTCACCACCAAGATGAGCCTTGGATAAGAAGCTTGGAGAGGATGCTTCAATGGAGGAAAAGAAAGAGGGAGAGAAAGAGGGAGGGGGAGCACGAAATTGAAGGAAGAAAAAGGGAGAGAATTTGAACTTTGAGTTGTGTCTCACAAGACTCTCATTCATCAAAGTTACAACAAGTGTTACACATGCTTCTATTTATAGACTAGGTAGCTTCCTTGAGAAGCTTTCTTGAGAAAACTTCCTTGAGAAGCTTCTTTGAGAAAACTTCCTTGAGAAGCTAGAGCTTAGCTACACACACCCCTCTCATAACTAAGCTCACCTCCTTGAGAAGCTTCCTTAAGAAGATTCCTAAAGAAGCTAGAGCTTAGCTACACATACCTCTCTAATAGCTAAGCTCACCTCCTTGAGATGAGAAGCTAGAACTTAGCTACACACCCCCTATAATAACTAAGCTCACCCCCATGACAAAAAACATGAAAATACAAAAAATAAGTCCTTACTACAAAGACTACTCAAAATGCCCCGAAATACAAGGCTAAAACCCTATACTACTAGAATGGCCAAAATACAAGGCCCAAACGAAGGAAAAACCTATTCTAATATTTACAAAGATAAGCGGGCTTATACTTAGCCCATGGGCTCGAAATCTACCCTAAGGCTCAAGAGAACCCTAGGGCCATCCCTTGGATCTCTAGCCCAATCTACTTGGAGTCTTCTACCCAATGCCCTTGCGAGATAGGATTGCATCACACAAAATTTGCTACTTTTTTGGAACTTTCAAATTTGACCAAACTAAAGGCTCTAGCTATTTTTCCCACAAAATATAGATTAAAAGAAGTTACCACAAAAAAATTCAGCCAAAAATAACAACTCTAGCTACTAAAACAAAAAATCTCAAATAATTCAGCATGGGTGGTCGCTAAAATCCGTCTCAACTTGATTTCTACTACTACTATGTTTTGTCGCAAGCAAAAGTGGTCGCTAAGTCCGTCACAAAACACTATTCACAGCAAAACACCTAAAACTGAAATAGGGGAAGCGCTTAATAGGAAAACTGAAACAGAACACACACTAAACAAAATACCAGGACACTAAACAACACTAACACACATACTAACACAATACTAACAATTAAAGTTAAAACACGAAAGAGTTAAACACACAACACTAGCTAGTTATTATGAACCTTTGGACACTGCTCCCCGGCAACGGCGCCAAATTTGATCGAGGCCGTACCCGAATCAAATAAACATGTAAATGCAGTAACTAGGAAGTGATCCTAGGTCGTTTCCCAACGAGCAATGATAAACCAAATGTTCATAATATACTTGTAGTAACAGTAACGATGGGGGGGGGGGGGGGGTTTGTTGTTTTTTGATTTAAGGAGCAAAACAAGTAAACTGGAATACGAAACTAATAATATTAAAAATGGGTTGTTTCCTCTGATTCAGAAGCCATTCTCTTATCCTGGGTTATGGAGAATTCGTCCCTAACAGTTAACCACTTAATCCAACCCTATTTCAATTTACTAAGCGAAAATCAACTTAGGGTTGTCAATACGTGATTAGGCACCACATACACCAGTTAGCCCTTCGTCCATTAAGCATGAACGCAAGTTAGGCTCAGAGGCAATGAATCAAACACGAAGCGTGCACTAATTAATGTTCACAAATTTGGGTTAACTGGTGAAGGGAAAACTGCCAGGGAACCACATTATAAAGGAAACCTCAAAGAGAGTTTGGCTTCGTCCTCAGAAGGAAACAACACCAGAATATTTAGCCTTCCATAGATTCAAACAAAAAACGTAAATGAAACATGAAGCAGAAACGTAAATAAACAGAAACGTAAATGAGACAGAAACGAAAATGAAAACAGAAACGTAAATGAAAGTAGAAGAAGAAACAAGAACGAAATTGTAATTAGAAGCAGGAAATGGAAAATTGCATTACGTGAACAGTAGCATCCAAGCAGAAAAACGTAAAACCCTAAACAAAGCTCTGAATAATGAATGGCATAACATAATAGCCTTGCACGAATCCCAAGGCTGCTATTTAAAAAGAGTCACTCAAAGTCACTGGGCCCTATTACAATACTCTGGCCCAAAACGAAATAAACACTGGACCACATAAAATAAAATTGCGAAATTTCCTAATTAGAAATTAACTAAGGTAAGCGCTGCTTTATTTGCCCTCTTCAAGTCCACAACCAAAATTCGGATTAAGCCCAATGTTTCATTAATTCCTGAAATTAGATTAAAAACATCAAATTAGCTAAATGAGCCCAAATAATAAAACTGCCTAATTAATTGACAATTAAGACCAATCAGTAATTAAAAGGGTGCAAAAAGGGTTTAGAAAATAGAAGAAGATGATGGCACATCACACCGCGTGGTGACAAACTGGGGCATGGACTTTCTCCAGAATCATATAGTCTTGAGGACCCATATCCTCTTCATCACTCTCGGTGGAAGTACCATTTGACCTCTGCTTCCATCAACGTTGCTTCAATAACATTAACACAATCAAAATTCCTTACACGACTATCTTCAAGTTTCACATTTTGTAGTCCATCGCGTACTTATGTTGGCTCGCATGTCTCTCAAGCACATTACTTTTTTCAGAAAGAATCCTAGTCAAACGGGTACCCATGCTCAAGTCCTTGTGATCCATCACACAACATTGCACATCATTCAAGACGTACAATGCTGACTAGAATGGGGTTGTAGTCCACATTGGGACTTGTGTTTGAGTCCCTATAACTACCACACACAGGTCTGACACACAAAACATTATAGTCCACAGTTTCCGGCCAACTCGATCACACACAAAATATCACATGCAACAGTTGCCCAAGGTTACATCTCCCGGTCTCCAAATAAATCAACACATTCGATAGTTATAATTGCTTGAGATTCACACTCTCCGGATATTTCAATCATAAACAAACAGATTATAATTCATACAAAAATCAAGAAATCCATCTCACAACACTTAGACAAAAATAAACAAAGCATCACATTGACACTTAATAAAAAAATTAATAATTCAATGCATCAAGTAAACATTCATGTCCTCTAATACCTAATTGTTATAACAGATCAAGTTTTTTTAAAAAATTCTTTTCATTATTAACATTATTTCTTAAAATAGATTAATTAATTAATTACTAACATTATACACATATTAATAGCATATAAGATAATAACTTAATTTTGGTAGCATACCTGGTTTGGAGCCTTATTAAATCTTGTTAGTAATGTCCTAAATTTAAGACTTCATATTGTGATGTAATCACTCATAAATTAGTTTCATATTTATAATATAATTTAAATGATAGAATTACAAAAAAAATACAAGTGAAAGAATATAGTAATGTCTATGCAAATAATTTCATGCAACATGAGACTTAATTGAAAATTTAAAAGTGCTTTCAAGGAACAAAATGGCAATATGTGTTAAATTCAAGGACCAAAATGTTAGTAACTTGTTAAGTTCAAGGACTAAAATGAAAGCATGTTGCTAAGTTCATAGACCAAATTGAAAAGTCAACTTTTTGACACGTGACAACCACGTAGAGGACATGTGTCAACCATTACCAAAAGTGTCACATAGGGACAATCATTTGAGTTAATGGAGAAAACTAATAGTAAGTCTAATTTATCGCATTTTTGCAAAATTGGCAACAAAATTTTAATTTTCCATTTTTCAGGGACCTAACTGTCAGCGCCTAACAAATTCAATGATTAAAATGGATATTTAACCTAAAGAAAATGAAAATAAGAATAAATAGTAAATAATTCAATAGTCGGATCTTCTAACCATTTTCACCGCAACAAATTGATAACTCGTCGTAGCAAAAGAGGTATGAGATCAATTGAGCCACATTTGGGAAAATTGGCCTAATCCACTTATTTTCGCCACAATGAATTGACAAATCACTATAGAAAAATGGGTATTGACCCATTGGAACAAATGAAGTAAATTGGTTGTGGCAAATTGACAATTTACCATAGCAAAAATTCAAAAGTGAGGGAAACTAAAAGGTTTTCTCTCTCTTAAAACTAATCATTTGTATTTTTCTTCCCCACTCTTTCCCCTTTTGCCCTACACTTTCTTAGAGTGAACCCACCCTAAGAGACTTATTTCTCTTCCACTTCTTCACGTAGAAAAATTCATAGTCCACACTTCATCTTCATCTCTAACATTTCCAAGCCGTTTGGCTCTTCCACATTATTCTTCATCTCACACTTGCATTTTTTCTGCTTCAAGTAATTCTTTAATTTTGTTTTGTATGGGTTTTTTATTCATTTTTATTTGATAATGATAAATGTTTGCTTAAAAAATGAGATGGTAGTGTACATAGGTGTGATGAATTTCATTGTCCATAGTTAAGGTCTTTACTCTTTTTCTTTTAAGAGTTTTTGTGTGTTAGGTTACTAAAGAGAGGTCTTAAACCCAAGGATAGTAAATACTCTATTTTCAAGTAGTTTCATGTTTTTTTTTGTATATAGAATGTGTTCATGTTGATTGTATTTAGTCTCTTGTGATAGATTTTGTAGAACTTGCAATGGCCAAATTCCCATTCGCCATGGCAAGATCATAAAGATGATGTTGGTTTTGTTGATAATGTGTATATATATTAGTTGTTCTTGGTTACAATAGTTCTTCAGATTAATTGTTATTTCAATAGAGTATTGTAGCAAAATTTCTCAATTTTTCCTCCTGCTACGTGTACAATGTTACATCATGGTTATGCATAATCTTGTATGTTCGCTATGGCGATCACATGCTCGCTATGACGAGCAACTCTTTCATGTGTTGTGATCTTAATTTTGGGGTCGCTATGGCAACCCGTGAAATCACTAACAAATTGAATCTTATAAGCTGAGATGTTTCAGGGGTCATTATCGCCAAAGCAAGGCTCTATCTTACCAAGGCAAAAAGAATTCCAGAGACTCTATTTGCTTCAAGAGCTAGTTTTGCTAAGGCAAGGCTCTCACTCGCCAAGGCGAATGGACTTCTAGAGGTTGTGTTTTCTTTGGGGGTTTAATTCACTATAGTGAATGTGTTGTTGCCATAACAAATGTACTTCTAGAAGATCAAATGTGCTTTAGGGGTTATTCTTTCCTTGGTGAGACTTCTCACCAAGTTGAGGACCAAAACTAATGCAAAACATGTCATTTCTCTTCATATCTCAGATTGATTTCCTCTTATGTCTCATCACTAATAGGTTGGACTTTTTATGTTCTTGGTTGTGATCAATTTTGCAGATGGCTAGTGTTGGGGTTTAACGGTCTATAGTTTTTAAAATTTTAAAAGAGACCAAGACAGGAAAGAACCATATCCTATGGACCACGCATTGTGTAAGAGTAAGTAAGGATGTAGAGGTTACCTTTGGAGCGTGCTTTCAAACCACAAGGTTTTTTTTATCACCAAGCATTGAAATTATGGCACCTCTACTCAGTCCATGCAAGCAACACTGGAGTGCGGTCTTGGTGCTAGCCGAAATTTTGGGATTTAGAGAGAACTTATAAACTAATGTGTTTTTCCCATGTGTGATGTTTTGAGATATGCACATCCTTATATAGAAAACAAGAGCTCTATATTTATCCCCATAGAATATTAGATTAGATCCAATCTAATATAATATTCTATCAATTAATTTGGTCATAACTAATCAATTATCTTCTAATTAAATTGAATCTTATCTTATTAGATCAAATCATATTTGATCAATTAAAATATTGATTAGATCTTATCTAATCTTTTATTAATTAATTATGTCATATTTAATTAATTAATTTTTGACTCAATTTAATTAATTGTTCCAAAATTTACTCTATGTATTTGACCCAGTAGGCTCCCACTAGATTAACAATAATATTGTCTGTATAATATTATAGAAAGGGATTGACATCTGCAATGCATCATTGCCACCCAAGCCATGAGAAAATTGATGATTCGATTTCAACCTTACCACAACCATTTCCATCGTGTAGCCTTTGTCCCTTCATCCAAATGTCTTGATCGAACATGAGGCATAAGAGTATCATCCTTGTTAAGTATAATCATTGATTTCTCGATACGTAAGTGGATACATAAACACAATCGGGCCCAATATCTCATATTGGCCATTTTCGCATGACCACGCATATAGCACGCTCCACTTTATCAAGAGGCCTATAGACATAAGTTAAACTATGTAGGGTAGGAGGGATGAATCCTATCTACATCACTCACATCCCTCATCAGGATTTATTACAGGCCTAAGTACTACCTTTATGATCACCCTGTTACAGACGATGTTTGATAGCATTAAAGCCTACAACTTCTACATGTAGGAATCATAGACTTCAAGTTGAAGGAGTACACTAACCTTATGGTTGTCATGAGAAGAACTTATGATACTCACATAACTATTATGAAGTTTTCTCATAGTGGGACTATCCAGTATAAATATTACTACTAATATTTATACTTATGTGTTGACTTGATATCTCATATCCATGACCTATGAGACATGGTCATTAGTCTACTCACACAATAGCCTTAATGCATTATTGTCGCCCTAGTCAACAATAATACTTGAATACTTTTAGAACAACATTTCATTGTTCAATGAATCTCACAATCAAGTCTCACCTAATTTTCCATTGAACAAATCACCTATTCTAAGGACATTATTATGCCATAAAACTATTAATAGAATAATTGACATGCCTCATGTATATAAAAACCAAAGTCACAATACAAATATAGTCTAAAATGGATTGGTCGCTAGGGATAACTCTAGCAATATCCCACTAGCACTAGTTCCAATTGAGTATAAACCTAATACCCATTGATCTAGTGTGAGCATTATGCTTCCACTAAGCAAGGTGCTCCAAAAGTGGGTCAATAACATTCTCTAATGTTAACTCTCTGCATATCTCTTGAATGAGATGGAAGCAACTAAGTATATGGGTTTGGACTACGTATGTGATTACTCCATTGTTATCACAACAAAGATCAATTGGAACTGCGATGCTAGGAATGATGCCAAGTTCCACAATGATCTTCCTGATCCAAAAATCCCCCTCAACTTGAACCAAAGACAATTATATACTTAGCCATTGCAGTAGAATTGATGATTGTCCCTTGCTTGGAAATTTTCTAGCTCGTTATTCATACAAAACACAAATCCTGACTATGATTGAGAATTATTCGTATTGGTTTGGAAGCTAGCGTCGGTATAACTTTTACGATGAGCTCTTCCTCACCTCCATATGTCCAAAATGAATCCTTAGTACTTCGCAAGTACTTTAGAATATCCTTGGCATTGGTCTAGTGACCATCACCAAGATTAGATTGGTATATTTTCATCATGCTCAAAGCATACACGACATCTAGTCTGGTACACATGATGGCATACATGATAGATCCTATTGCCAAAGCATATAGAATCCTATTTATGCATTCCCTTTCATATGATGTAGTAAGGCATTGTCCCTTGAACAAGTATACGCCATGTGATATAAGCAAGAAAACCTTTCTTGGAATCATGCATACTAAAGCACCTAAGCACTTTGTCTATATATATACTATGACTAAGGCCAAGTAGTCTTAGCAATCTATCTCTACAAATCATGAGTCCTAGCACATAGGATGTTTTTCCTAAGTCTTTCATCGAGAAACAACTTCCAAACCATGTCTTAACATGTTGCAGTGTTGGGATGTCATTTCCAATGACTAGTATGCCATCTACATGCAAAACCAAAAAATGATTGCACTCCCACTTAGGGGTGTTCAAAAGCAAACCAAAATGTTTGTAAACCGCTAAACTGATCCAAAAAAAAAAAATCGAAAACCGCAACAAACAAAAAGTCTTAAAAACCACACATCTTTTGAGGTTTGATTCATTTTTTTGGATCTTGTTTATAAAAAACCAAACCCACCAAACAAACTACATATTATAATTATGTTGACTTTTATTATGATAATTAATAATAAGTATTAAATAATTTATTACTTTTCATTTGCTTAATAATCAAGATGTATATTTTACTTTCTTATGTTAAAAAGGATATTCCAATATTGTTAAAAGTAGTGTTAAATATCAAGTGATGCATTAATTACTATTATGTTACAAAAAGAGTTGGTAAAATTATTTTATATCAATGCTAAATAGAAGTGAAGATAATTTTTAGTTAAAACATTTTAAACAAAATTTAATAAAAATAAATTTCATTTTTAAAATTATATAGCATATATAATAATTATGTAAGTTTAGTTGACAGATTTAAATTAGGATAATAGATTACAAAAATAAAAAAACCGCAAAACTGAAATATGATTGGTTTGGTTTTGTTTAGATTTGATGTTATATTTAAACTGAGCCAAACCAAAACACATCTTTATTTTATGTTGGGTTTGGATGACTTTTTGCCTAAAAACCGAACCAAACCACACCATGAACACCCCTACTCCCCCTAACCTTCTTGTAGACACAAGGTTCATCTTCGTTCTTTATGAATCCAAACTATCTTATAATTTCATCAAAATGAAGATTCCAACTTCTAGAAGCTTATTTAAATCAATAAATGGATCTTTGCAACTTGCATACATTCCCAACTTCCTTTAGATCATTAAAACCCTTAGGTTGTGTCATGTACACATCCTCAAGAAGAGTCTCATTAAGGAATACAGTCTTGGCATCCATCTGTCAAGTCTCGTAATCATGGTATGCAACATTAGCAAGTAGGATTTAGATAAACTTAAGCATCACAACTGGTGATAAGGTCTCATCACAGCCTATACCTCGAACTTTCTTGAAACCTTTCACCACTAATCATGCCTTAAAGGTATTCACCTTAACATCCATGTCAGTCTTATTCTAGAAGATCCACTTACACCATATAGGTTTTACCACTTTAGGTGGATCAACCAAGGTCCAAACCTGGTTAGTGTACATGGATTCCATCTTAGATCCTATACCCGTAAGCCACTTCTCATATTCAGGCTCAATAATGGCCTCCTAGTAAGCCACTTCTCACATCAACTTCCTAGGTGAACAGAAACCCATATCTCCGAGGTTGGTGACATGACCTGTTTAACCTGCACATTTTTGTGCTACTTGAATCAAAGGCGGATCCACAATGCTTTGTGGCATTAATTTTGTTCCATTACAAGTGGATCAGTACCTCGTGTCACTTGGATTTCTCCAAGATTCACAATCCTCCCACTGGCTCCATTGGATTGGAGATGTATTCCTTCTCTAGGAACACTTTAGTCCTAACGACAAACACTTTGTCCTCAAAGGAATTGTAGAAATAGTATCCCTTTGTTTCCTTAGGGTATCCCTCAAAGACAAATTTGTCTAATTTGGGTTCTAGTTTATTTGAAATCACATAAACATGACAGTCCCATATCCATAGAAAAGGCATGTTTGGCCTTCTCCTTGTCTATATTTCATATGGTGCCTTTTCAACTGCTTTTGATGAAAGTGTGGAAGCAATTGTAAGCAACTAATATCCCAAAAAAGAGCCATGAAGTTCTAAATGACTCATCATGAATCATGCCATGTCCAATAGTGTTTGATTTCTCCTTTCAAACACACCATTCCTTTGTGGTGTTTCAAGTGGAGTGAGTTGTCATATAATCCAAACTATCTTATAATTTCATGCACCTCTCATCTATATAGCCTAAACGGTAGTAATGTAGCTCCATGTAGAGCTTGTAGGTCTTGAATCTTCATCAACAAAGTCCTTTGCATCTTGAAGATAAATGTCAGTGGAATGGAGAAGGAGGAAAGGTGATTAGGGATGCCACTTCAAGGAGAAGATGAGTCAAGAACAAGCTCACCACCATAGGAAGCCATTGATAAGAGTTTGAAGGTAGGAGAAGACGAGTGGAGGGAGAGGGAGAGAGGGGAATGAAATTTTGAGAGAGAGAAGAGGGAGAATGAGGTATGAAATTTGAAGTCTAATTTTTCAAATGATCAAAGTTGCAAAATGCACACACAAGGCTTCTATTTATAGTCTAAGTGTCACACAAAATTGGAGGGAAATTTGAATGTCTATTCAAATTTCACTTGAATTTGAATTTGTGGAGCCAAATTTGGAGTCAAAATTTCACTAATGATGATTATTGAATTTCAGCTATGGTTCAGCCCACTAATCCAAGATCAAATCCTTGATTCTCCACTAAGTGTGCTTAGGTGTCATGATGCATGTAAAGCATGAAAGACATGCACAAAGTGTGACTATATGATGTGGCAATGGGTGTAGCAAGCAAATGCTCACCTAATGCATGTGAAATTACAAATAGTGCACCTAATGCATGTGAAATTACAAAACTACTCGTAATACAAAACTAGTCAAGGTGCCCTAAAATATAAGGGCTGAAAAATCCTATATTATTAGGATACTATAAACTTGTTGGGGGTACCCTCCCTACATTATGGAGCCCTAAATACAAGGCCCAAAAATATTGAAACCCTAATCTAATATGTACAAAGATAAATGGAGTCATACTTAGCCCATGGGCCCAAAATCTACCCTAAGGCTCATGAGAACCCTAGGGCCTTCTCCTACATCCCTGGCCCAATCTTCCTGGAGTCTCCTAGCCATGGCTCTAGTGATGAGTGTAACGACCCACCTCGTCGCTACGATATCACCATCCTAAACCGCGATAAATTCAATTTTTAAATAAAAACTCCCTTAATTTTTGCTTATGAAAATAAAGATATTTTTTGTCTTGACATACATTCACCAAACCGTACACATTTACTTAAGAGAATATATATATATATATATATATATATATATTGTAACTCAGTACACTTCATACACATAATGGAAATTAAGATGTGTTCATACATATAATTAAAATCTGAAATTTACATCTTTAGTTCAACAAAAGGAATAATGAACCAACTATGGAGGAGTTGATTAACAAAACACAACTCTCTCCCAAAATAATCCCAACGTCATCACATCGGCTTGATGGCTCCTCAACAGAATCTCATTCCAGGACCCTACCGCTGCCATTCTGCTCCCATGAACAAGGTTCACGATCATCGCAGGTATCAACCACATGATACAAAATTGCAAGGGTGATTTCATTATAAAAAGAACCAATGCTAAATCCAAATAATCACATTTAACAAGAAAACATAGGCAAACATCACGAGCTTACACAACATTCATTATTCAACACCCACATTCAACAATTATTCATCATTCACATTCAACAATTATTCATCATTCACATTCAACAATTATTCATCATCCATCCATGGATCCAATCAAGACTGCTCAGAATGATGCATGCACCTGACCTCAACTCTCAAATGCAATGTGGTATGCACCGTATCCAATACCAAGGAAATAGCCTAAGTGTGTCCACACGACACCTCACTTAGGAAACCATGCAGTATTTTTCGAGGCCACCCAGTCATGCACCGTAACTCCCCCCCCCCCCTCGATGATCAGCCTCAGCCACAAGGGAGTTCCTTACCAGGTGACACACCCCCTAGTACAAAGTACATATTGCCACAATTTATACTATTTCCTGTGTCATATGAGGAATGAACCATAGGCACCATCAAGTACAATGACCATGGATGAATTAAAGCTCCTAAGCATCCCCTCAGAAATGCTTAAATTCTTTAACCCCTCTATTTCCCCCACCAGGAACATCCGACAAGGTCGCTGCACCCCCCCCCCCCCCCATGAACATGCACAACATACAACGTATGAATGTGAGCACCATCAAGTACAATGACCATGGATGAATTAAAGCACCTAGGCATTCCCTCATAAATGCTTAAATTCTTTAATCACTCTAGTTTCCCACACAAGGAACATCCGACAAGGTCAATGCACCCCCCCCCCCCCCACGAACATACACAACATCCAACGTATGAAACATGGGCACCATCATGTACAATGACCATGGATGAATTAAAGCACCTAAGCATCCCTTCAGAAATGCTTAAATTCTTTAACCACTCTAGTTTCCCTCACAAGGGACATCCAACAAGGTCACTGCACCCCCTATGATCATACACAACATGCACATCTCAATGCATTTCCAACATCATCAACATTCCATTTCAATATCATTCTCAACATAAACATCATCTCATCTCAATGACGTTATCAACAACAACAGCAACCTCATTTCATATTCACGTAATCATCAATAATAACATCAACTCATGTTGACATGATTCTTCATTAGCAACGTCATCTCAAATCAATATCATCATAAATATCAACATCACCACATATCAATTAAAGTCATCAATGGCAACATAAATAGTAAGTCGCATTCCGCATGTACATATTTCATTCATGTCTGAGATTGACACTCCTCAGGTCTTCAAACAACACAAATCAAATAAAGACAATAATTTCATTCATCAACAATAAATATATCGCATCCCATTCATCAAAACATAGTTTTTCTTGAAAGCCAACATGCACATCAATAACAATTATATCACATCCCATTAGTTAAAAACGTTGTTTTCTATAAAGGAAAAATCAGCATGCAACAGGGACATGCATATATTCTCATAGCTAGGTTCCCTGACCCTAACTATGGTGTCAAAACGGTAAATTTTATAATAAACTCCCATCACCTATTGTGAGCTCCCCGCCAGGTTCCTCTTTGTGTCATTTAGAGGTCTCTTTCTCGTGCATGCTTGTCGGTCCAACGCAAGTCTCTATATGTCAAAATGAAGGAAATTACAATGGATTTCAGAAATAAAGTTGACAACGATACCCTGAGTCAAATACTCATGTCACTACATGAACACGCTAAGGGGTATTTTGGGTTCTACAAAAGGAGCATCATTTTGAAATTACGATCACGCCAATGCGACCGGGGTTCAGTGAAGGTCACGAAAATAGCACCCATTTCAGAAAAGGATAACTTTTACATAGTCTCTTTCTCTAGGGTTTTCCAAAGGAAGCGTAAAGCATACAATGGTGGTTCCAAAGTCAGAAAATGATGCAAGGATAGGATTAAAATACCAAGGAACAAGATTAGAATCACAGTTACCTCGAAGAAAACCATGAAGGTCAGATTGGGCTTCTTTCTCAAACGAAATCGCGAGGCAAGTTTGGAAGATTCCGCTCCGATTGAAGGGTTCCTCTCGGTGTAGGGTTTCAATGGAGAACTATGGTGGTTCGTGGTGGCTGTGGGTGAAGGATAAGAATCTTGGGACGTTGGAAATGATTTTTGGAAGAAAGAAGGAGAAAGAAAATGGCATTTTTCCAAGGTTACACAAAATACAAAGGCTGAAACACTCAAGTGCTTCTGCTCTCGAAAAAGGAAGCTTTTCGCATACGCTTGAAGTCATATCAGAGATTGCAACGGTCAGCTCGTGGACATCTATGCTATGAACCTTCAGACAAAATTTCAAAAAGATCCAACGGTTAACAAAGACAGGATGGCGCTTTTACCAAGACAGCTCCAGACAGCTTCCTTGAGAAGTTTCATTAAGAGGCTTCCTCGAGAAGCATCCTCGTGAGGCTTCTTTGGGAAGATTTCTTCAGAGGCTTCTTTGAGAAGTTAGCGCTTTAACTATCAACACCCTTATAATAACTAAACTCACCTCCTTGAAAATAAAACACGGATAAAATAACACAACAAAATAATCAAACATCAAATATAATTACTAATAATATTTCAGGGTGTTACAATGAGTCCCCTCCTTGGGAGGATTGCATCAAATTTAGAGGGACTAAAGGAATGTAGAAAATTAAGCAAAGGTGAACTGGACCTACAAGTGGGAAATGGAGCAAAAGTTGTTGCATTAGCCTATTCTCTTTCCCTCTTAAGTGCTTTGTTCACATGTCCTCGATCCTCAAAGACAATGTTTCATATGTCAAATTCTCATTTACTTGAACAACATCTAATTTGACAACATGAGAAGGATCATGGATATATTTATAGAGTGTAGAAACATCAAAGACATTATGGAGGTTAGAAAGAGACGGGGGTAACGCAATTTGATATGCCACAGGACTAACTCTTCTTAGAATTTGGAAGGGACAGATAAAACAAGGTGTGAATTTTTGGGATTTCAAAGCTCGACCAACCCTAGTCCAAGGGGTGACTCTCAAGAATACATGATCACCAACCTCGAATTCTAGGTTTTTCCTCCTCTTGTCCTGATAACTCTTTTGCCTACTCTGAGCAGTCCTCATCTTCTCTTGGATCAACTTGACATTTTCAGTGGTTTGTTGTACCACTTCAAGTCCTTAGGTGAGGTTTTCTCTGGGTTCTAGCCAGCATAAGGGTGTCCTACACCTTCTACCATAAAAAGCTTCATAGGGAGCCATGCCAATGGTAGAATGAAAACTATTGTTATAGGTGAACTCTATCAACGGTAGAAAACACTCCCAATTGCCTTTGTTTTCTAATACACATGCTCTTAAAAAGTCCTCCAGTGAATGAATGGTCCATTCAATTTGGCCATCAGTCTAATGGTGGTAGGTTGAACTTAGCCTAAGCTTGGTTCCCAACACTTTGTTCAAACTCTCCCAAAACCTAGAGGTGAATCTAGGATCTCTATTAGACATTATGCTAGACGACACACTATGTAATATGACAATCTCACTAATATACAGGGAGGTCAACTTCTCTAAGGAAAACCTGATATTGATGGGGATAAAGTGTGCAGATTTGGTCAATCTGTCAACAATAACCCAAATAGAATCAAAACCTTTGGGGGTCCAAGGTAGTCATACAACGAAATCCATGGAGATATTGTCCCACTTCCACTGGGGTATCTCTAAGGGTCGTAACTTACCTGAAGGTCTCTGATGTTCTATCTTAGCCTTTCGATAGACTAAACACGTATACACAAACTCACTAACCTCTCTCTTCATGTTAGGCCACCAAAACATTATCTTTAGATCATGATACATCTTGGTAGCACCAGGGTGGTTGCTGAGGTTGCTCCTATGACCTTCCTCAAAGATCAACTTCCTAAGTTTAGGCACATTGTGTCGCAACCTACCCTTTTGCGGGCGAGCGAGACGAGGCTCACGGGTGCGTTTTCCAAAGGAGGAAAATGCACGGAGTCGCCACCAACGTTTATTTGTGGAAAACGTCGGAAAAACCGAAGGAAACCGGTCAAAAAGAATATTCCAAGTTCGGGAGTTGTATTTACGTTTGAGGAAGATATTAGCACCTCTCACGTTTGTCTCAAAGGACAACAGCCTTATTTTTAGAATTGTGTGAAATTGTGTTACCCTAATTTTTAATTCTTTTTTATTTTTTGAGGTCGACAAAAGCGGGACTCTTGCTCCTACGTACCCTCCCTCGAAGAGGAAATCAGACCTACGTAGTTCTTTTTTAAGGGTGAATCAAGCGATTCTTTTTACTTGGAAGGTGATCATTTTAAGGCATTGGACCTTAAAAATGATCCATTTACATGGTAAGAAAAACTGAGATATTAAACTTTCAAATCCTTCTTTTTGTGATTTTTTGTGGACGAGCTTGACTTTATGGGTTGATTTTAGCCTTAGTTTCACTTTAGTTATTAGTCAATTCAATTAAGAAAGAGAAATCCCAAAGAGAAACGTCCAATTGATTTTTTTTGCTTCATTTTACTCAAAGATATTTTTTTATTATTATATTATTATTTTACCTTTTTTTGGTTTCCAATGTGGTTACGGCACGACCGAACGATCGGATTTCATTTTAACAAAAATTAACGGATATTGCAAATCAAACGATCGGTGGAATTTTATTTTATTTTTTGATTAGGCGAGAAAATGACTTAAGTAAATGACTGAAGCACGACAAAAGGGGGTACGGAAAGTAAATGAAACGAGAATAAAAGTACACGAAACAAATGGGGACCATCACGGGTACATAGAATGAACTGAAAAGTTCGATTTGGGGTACTTACCGGTTGAAGACCGAAGAACAATGAAGAACGAACGATGAATGACGAAGAATAGTTAAAAATCTTCGCGAAATCACCCACGGAAACGTTACGGAAGCTCCTCGGCTTGAATTTTCTTCACGGAAACAATTTTCCTCAGCAATTTCAAGTGAATACGAAGTGCCAAGAAGGCTTAACCCTTTCCTTCTTCACTCCTCCCCCTATTTATAGCAAAATAAGGGAGGAGCTTGCCACCCAGCTCGCCCAGGCGAGCTAGGTTGCTTCCTCCAGAAGCAACTGCCTTCTGGAGGAAGAATCTGGAAGGCCCAAGTGGGCCTGGATACTGTTTGCACCCCTAATTTACTAAATACACCCCCTTTGCTTTTTTTTGGTGATTCTTTTTCCGTAACGTTACGAAACTTTACGAATTTTGTAACGATACTTGTTTTCTTTTCGTAAGGTTACGAAACCTTACGGATCATATAACTACTCCTTTTTTAGCTTTCGAAGAGTTACGGAAACTCACGGATTGCGTAACAATGCTTCTTTTTTATTTCCGTCACGTTACAGAATTTCACGGATTGCGTAACAATGCTTCTTTTTTATTTTCGGCATGTCTTGGGACTTCACATATTGTGCAACAAAGGGTGCCAAGTACCTTGAAGCGGTCAATCAAAGGTTGCATGCCATCAAGCAATAGTTCCCGAACGAAATTAGGGTATGACAGTTGCCCCTCTTTACTTACCTTTTATTGGAGATAAGAGAAAAGCAAAGATAAAACACTGATTTCGTCCGTCTTCGCCCTTTCCGTGATTAGTCTATGATGACTCCCGTCTCTCCTTCTTCTTTTTTCTACACAACACAAAACAAACACAAACAAAAAAAACACCAATAACATAATATACATATATACACATGTTTGGCGAAGGAAACGATCGGGAAAATAACAAAAACCACATTTCCCAATCACCGGAGGCTCCGCACTTGATGGTGGAGGACACATGAACAGCGCTAGGCAATCAATTCATGGGTCTCCGAACAAGAATTGAGGGTGGAGGATAGGCGAACAGCGCTAGGCAATCAATTCGCGGGGCTCCAGACTCGATGGTGGAGGACACATGAACAGCGCTAAGCAATCAATTCATGAGTCTCCGAACAAGATTTGAGGGTAGAGGATAGGCGAATAGCGCTAGGTAATCAATACGCTGGGCTCCAGCCTCGATGGTGGAGGACACATGAACAGCGCTAGGCAATCAATTCATGGGTCTCCGAAAGATTTGAGGATGGAAGATAGGCGAACAACGCTAGGCAATCAATTCGCGGGGCACCAGCCTCGATGGTGGAGGACACATGAACAGTGCTAGGCAATCAATTCATGGGTCTCCGAATAAGATTGGAGGATGGAGGATAGGCGAACAGCGCTAGGCAATCAATTCGCGGGGCTCCAGCCTCGATGGTGGAGGACACATGAATAGCGCTAGGCAATCAATTCATGGGTCTCCGAATAAGATTGGAGGATGGAGGATAGGCGAATAGCGCTACACAATCAATTCGCGGGGCTCTAGCCTTGATGCTGGAGGACACATGGACAGCGCTAGGAAATCAATTCATGGGTCTCCGAATAAGATTGGAGGATGGAGGATAGGCGAACAGCGCTAGGCAATCAATTCGCGGGGCTCCAGCCTCGATGGTGGAGGACACATGAACAGTGCTAGGCAATCAATTCATGGGTCTCCGAATAAGATTGGAGGATGGAGGATAGGCGAGCAGCGCTACGCAATCAATTCGCGGGGCTCCAGCCTCGATGCTGGAGGACACATGAACAGCGCTAGGCAATCAATTCATGGGTCTCCGAATAAGATTGGAGGATGGAGGATAGGCGAATAGCGCTAGGCAATCAATTCACGGGGCTCCAGCCTCGATGGTGGAGGACACATCAACAGTGCTAGGCAATCAATTCCATGGTCTCCGAAATAAGATTTTGAGGGTGGGACCAAATTGTCCACCTGGTTCTTTCACCTAAAATAGGGCAAACATGTTTTTTGCAAAGAAAAATAAATCAATCGCAAGAGCACCATATCTTAGAGAAACAATATACCCATGCCAAAGGTAATTTTCCTTGTAACCGAAAATGAAGAGCAGGATGTCAACATTTAGCTTTTAAATGAACATTCAGGGGAAACATCGGGTCAAACTGAAACTGGGAATAAATCACTCATTGTGTTTAAAAACTCACACAGGCAAGTGTTTTACCCTAATCCCAAACCATATCTGCACCATGACTTTATTTTGCACATGATTTCCTATCGAACTAAAAGATCACACGCATGATCACAGATCAATAGGATTTTCTCGAGGGTAGTGTTTTTGGAGAGGAAGCTGGTTGTTTTGATCTTTTCCTCTTTGTTTATGTGGGGCGGGATACCACCAGTGGAGAACGATTTTGAACGGAAATCCCAAAGGAAGAACCACTTAAAAATGGGTTTTCCTTTGCCGACAGTCATTTACCCCGCCGAAAATTATTTGGTCCGAAGATTCCTGTCCTCTATTTCTTTTATTGATCGGGAATTATTCTGTTTTCCTCCGATCTTTTCCTTTTTACTTTCTTCCGATCTTTGATCAGGAATCCTTCCTTTCTTTTCTTTTCATTTCTTCCTTTTCTTTCTTTTCATTTCTCCCTTTCCATATCTTTCTTTTAGAATTCGGGTTTTAGCATTCGTTATTTGCTCTCCCTTGAGGAGATTCTGCTGTCCTTTTCTTCGGGGGAAAGGATGAGGATTCTTTTCATAGGCCAAGGTTCAAAGTAGCTTAAGGTTGTGTCTCAACATGGTCTTTTCATCGTGGGAGCCCGATCTTGATATCTGGGGCAAAACAAATTCATGTGTCAAGGTGTCGATCTCGGGTTGAACTTCCATATCATTTCCACAAGGCACGCATAACAATGATGATTTGGAAACAACGTGCAAAATTAGTCATGGCCACAGCTAGGTGGGCACTCAAGCATCCAGTTTATGGCATAGTGATACTACGGCTGGGGATTTACACAAAACAGACCCAACGCTTCCAAATTATGTTCTTTCATCGGTTCAATGAATCCATCCATTCTTATCTCGGTTATTCAGGAAAATAAACTCTTAGTGCCAGTCCCTCATTTCCAAAAGATATGTTTGCTCTCTACGAATGATTTATGCTTCCTACGACCATAACATGCTGACCTTCGAGGTCTTTCTTTCTTTTTCCTTTTTGTTTCATTTTTCATGTTCACAAAAAAACTATACATCCATTGCCATCTATGAGAAAAACTTTTCTTTGTACACCTACGTTCCTATACATGACGAACTTTTTCTATATACACACGCATTAAAACTCTTTCTCTTTACGTCAACACAGTCTATATACAAACCCTATTCATGTTCAAATATTTCTTTTTTCATTTTTTCCAACACACACCCGTAGTTTGTACAAAAGTTTCTTTATATACACTCGTCGCTCACACACACAAAAATTTATTTTCACACATTATTTACACACACAAAATCATTCTATACACATTTTCTTTTACATATATAAAAAACTCTTTTCTTTTCTTTGTATACATAGACATGACATTTGTTCACAATGCTTCTTTCTTATTTTTGGCATTATCATGATTTTTGTTCATTTTATTTTTAGGACGACGTTCCTAAATGAAAAACTCTACACGGTTCTGGAATTTCAACAAACACTATTGACAACAACGAAGTAAGCACTAACGTAACAGTTCAAATGACATGTATGCAAAAAACAAGAGTCAACAAAACGAAACAAACGTTAGTCCCTTAAGTTATACAAAATAAAATGATATGTAATAGATAAAAGAGGAAACATAAAAAGAGAATATGGATCTAGGGATCTCCCGGTCATGTGGCTCCGCTCCCTCCCAAGAAATCAAGTAAATCTGTCATCTCCTCGTCCATGCGGGCCTCATCTGCATAGCCGGGAGCCTCTGCGGGTGCCTCCCCTGCCTGGGCCTCAGGCCAATCTCCGGGCCTCGTGACCTCTGCCCTGAACTGATCCGGAGTAGGGCATGGAAAAGAAGCGAAACCCTGGCTCTGCAGGCTGAGGCCGAGCTGGTAGAGACAATCATGGGTCTGCAGGTGCGCCCTGTGGTTGGCCGCCTGCTGGCGAACCAAATGCCGTAAATACCGCTCCGTGTCAAATGACCCAGCTGGATCAGCCTGATGAGGTGGCGGCGTTGCGTCTGGGGCCTGCGGGTCGCCACCCTGCGCCTGTCTAGGCGTGCAATACTTTTCTATGAAAGCCCAGGTGATCAGCGGTCGAATCACATTACTAGGTGTGACAGGAACCCCGAACGACTGGCAGAGACCCGTTATTAATGCTGGAAAACCCAAGGCCCTATTAGACTTATCCGGGTCTAGAGGGTGCCTGGTAGGCGGCATACCTGCAAATAAATAAATGGCATCAGCGATCAACTGAGCCACATGGACGCTCATCCGTGTCAGGATGGCATACACCAGCTGACACTTCGGCAGAGGAAGGTCGGAATTATGATCGCTGGGCAGGATGTTGCTGAGCAGCAACGTCATCCATGTCTGGGTCAAGGTAGTCATGTTGGTGCGCATGATCCGCACCCAGTGGAAGCAAAGCTTCATGATGAATCAACAATGATTCAAAGGTGTTTTGATGATAACAATGATGACGACAAAAGATGATGAACAAAAAGCTCAAGTGAATCAAAGAACATCTCAAGAGAATCAAGATCAAGATCAAGATTCAAGAATCAAGAATTCAAGACTCAAGAAGAAAGCCTACAAACAAGTTTCAAGATTCAAGATCTCAAGAATCAAAGATCAAGATTCAAGAATCAAGACTCAAGATCTCAAGAATCAAGATCAAGATTCAAGACTCAAGATTCGAGAATGAAGAAAAGACTCAATCAAGATAAGTATTAAAAAGTTTTTTCAAAACTTTGAATAGCACATGAGTTTTTGACAAAACGTTTACCAAAGAGCTTTTACTCTCTGGTAATCGATTACCATATTGTTGTAATCGATTACCAGTAGCTAAAAGAGTTTGAAAAAGTTTTCAAACTGAATTTACAACGTTCCAAATATTTTCAAAAGGCTGTAATCGATTACAATGTTTTGGTAATCGATTACCAGTGCCCTTGAACGTTGAAATTCAAATTTAAATGTGAAGAGTCACATCCTTTCACTCAAAAGCTTTGTGTAATCGATTACACTTATTTGGTAATCGATTACCAATGACTGTTTCTGAAAAATCTAAAGATGTAACTCTTCAAAAAGGTTTTGACTTTTTCAAATGGGTTTTAAGTTTTTCTAAAAGTTATAACTCTTCTTAATGGCCTTCTTGACCAGACATGAAGAGTCTATAAAAGCAAGGCTTTGTTTTGTATTTTAAATCAATCTTTCTAACAAACTCTTAAAATCCTTTACAAGCCTTGAAATCTCTTTGAAGTTCTTCTTCTTCTTTTGTACCAAAAGCTTTATGAAGTTTTTTGGTTTTCTAAACCTTGAAAACTTGTGCTATTCATCTTTTCATTCTCTTCTCCCTTTGCCAAAAAGAATTCGCCAAGGACTAACCGCCTGAATTCTTTTTGTGTCTCTCTTCTCTCTTTTCCAAAAGAAGGAAGGACTAATCGCATAAATTCTTTTGTGTCTCCCTTCTCCCTTGTCAAAGAATTCAAAACGACACAGTCTGAGAATTCTTTTGATTCTTCACATTCCCTAATACAAAAGCGTTCAAAGGTTTAACCGCCTGAGAATTCTTTTGTATCCCCATTCACAAAGTATCAAAGGTTTAACAGCCTGAGATCTTTGTCTTAACACATTGGAGGGTACATCCTTTGTGGTACAAGTAGAGGGTACATCTACTTGGGTTTGACTGAGAACAAGAGAGGGTACATCTCTTGTGGATCAGTTCTAGTGGAGGGTACATCCACTAGGTTCAAAGAGAACAAGGGAGGGTACATCCCTTGTGGATCTTTGCTTGTAAAAGAATTTTTACAAGGTTGAAAAAAAATCTCAAGGACCGCAGGTCGCTTGGGAACTGGAGGTAGGCACGGGTTTGTGCTGAACCAGTATAAAAATCCTTGTGTCTTTGTTTCCTTCTTCCCTACTCTTTTACTTTCCGCTGTGCATTTAATTTTCGCTTTTACTTTCTATTAAGTTTCTCTTCTACTCCTCTTTCTCTTAACAATTTAGTAAAAGCCTTAAAAGAGTAATTTTTAATTGGTAAAGTTTTAGGAATAATTAATTCAACCCCCCTTCTTAATTATTCTGAGGCCACTCGATCCAATAAGTGGTATCAGAGCCGGTTTCTTGTACAATGGCCTCTTTAGATTCTCTGTCTTTCAAGAGCTTTTTCAGGAACAGGTTACTCAAAGATGATGATGGAGACCAAGTCAACATGTGTCTCATGACAAAATCTGATGAGAATAATAAAGAAGATTCTATAAGGAAGAAATGGTACATAGACAGTGGATATTCCAAACACATGACCGGTGATGTATCCAAATTCACAACTATTTCCCCCAAGAAAAGTGGACATGTTACATACGGTGACAACAACAAGGGCAAAATTTTTGGAGTCAGTAAAATAGGTACGAGTTCTTCTACTCCTATTGAAAATGTGTTGCTAGTAGAAGGTTTGAAACATAGTTTATTAAGTGTTAGTCAATTATGTGATAAAGGATATAAAGTATCTTTTGATTTAGAAAAATGTGTTATTAAGCATAAGCATGATAAAAATATTGAACATATAGGTTTTAGAGAAAATAATGTCTACATGATTGATCTAAAACAAAAATCTATAAATGATAGATTCTTTTTAAGTAAAGACTGTGATCCATGGTTATGGCATAAGAGAATTGCTCATATTAACATGGATCATCTAAATAGGTTAATTTCAAAAGATCTAGTTATTGGATTGCCTAGATTAAAATTTGAAAAAGATAAGTTATGTGATGCATGCCATAAAGGGAAACAAAAAAAAGTATCCTTTAAATCTAAAAATATTGTTTCTACCACTCAACCATTGAAATTATTACACATGGATTTGTTTGGACCATCTAGGGTCATGAGTTTTGGTGGAAATTACTATGCATTAGTAATTGTTGACGATTATTCTAGATATACTTGGACTTTATTTCTTACTCATAAGAATGATGCATTTCATGCATTTAGAAGACTTGCCAAAGTTATTCAAAACAAAAAGAATCTCAAAATCATCTCCATCAGAAGTCATCATGGAGGTGAATTTGAAAACAATGATTTTGAAATGTTTTGTGATGAGTATGGTATAGAACACAATTTTTCTGCACCCAGGACACCTCAACAAAATGGAGTATTAGAAAGGAAAAATAGAGCCCTAGAAGAAATTGCTAGAACTCTTTTAAATGACACACCTCTTCCAAAATACTTTTGGGCAGAAGCGGTTAACACCGCATGTTATATTATGAACAGAGCCTTAATCAGACCTATTCTTAAGAAAACTCCATATGAACTTTTTAACAATAGAAAACCAAATATTGCACATTTACATGTTTTTGGATGTAAATGTTTTGTTCTAAACAATGGTAAAGAAAGTCTAGGAAAGTTTGATCCCAAGGCAGATGAGGGTATCTTCCTTGGTTATTCCTTACATAGTAAAGCATTTAGAATATACAACAAAAGAACTATGACAATTGAGGAATCAATACATGTTACTTTTGATGAAACTAACATTACCTCCCTGAGAAAGGAGTTTGTTGATGATATTACAGATACTTTGGAAGATACTCAAAATGAAGAAAGAAATCTGAAAAGAAAGAGAGATGATGAAGACAAGGATGATCAAGATGACACAGCACAAGAAAATGATAATCTTCCTAAAGAATGGAAAACTTCGAGAAATCATCCTCTTGATAACATCATCAGCGATATCTCAAAAGGGGTAACAACTAGACATTCTCTTAAAGATTTGTGCAATAATATGGCATTTGTTTCAGTAATAGAACCTAAAAACTTTAAAGAAGCTATTATAGATGATAATTGGATAGTAGCTATGCAAGAAGAATTAAATCAATTTGAAAGAAATGATGTATGGGAATTAGTAGAAAAACCTTCAGATTATCCAATCATAGGAACTAAATGGGTATTTAGAAATAAATTGGATGAAAATGGTATAGTAATTAGGAATAAAGCTAGACTTGTAGCAAAAGGATATAACCAAGAAGAAGGTATAGACTACGAAGAAACTTTTGCACCTGTAGCTAGATTAGAAGCAATTAGGATGTTATAAGCATAGGCATCTATTATGAATTTTAAACTATATCAAATGGATGTCAAAAGTGCTTTCTAAAATGGTCTAATTCAGGAGGTGGTATATGTGGAACAACCTCCTGGGTTTGAAGATTCACAAAAACTAGACCATGTCTATAGATTAAAGAAGGCACTTTATGGCCTAAAACAAGCACCTAGGGCTTGGTATGAAAGATTAAGTAAATTCCTATTAGAAAAGAATTTTACTAGAGGGAAAGTAGATACTACCTTATTCATAAAAAAGAAGGATAATGATATCTTGTTAGTACAAATTTATGTTGATGATATAATCTTTGGATCTTTATTTATTCTGAGGCCACTCCATCCAACACACCCGTCTCCCGACAGCGGTCCGGGCAAAATCCTGACCTAGTATGCATAGCAGTTGAGCAATGGCCTCCTCGTCAAATCCATCGGCCCGGTTCCTTCTCTGACCGTATTCACACTCCTGGCCCAGCTCCAATACTAGCGAGTATCCCAGGAACTAACTGAGGGCGTCTGCATCAAAAGGAATCCACTGGCCCCTTACCCATGACCGCAGGTCCCGTGCGCCCTCCTCTGTAGGCCAAGCATTGGCATAAAACTCAAGAACTATATCTGGATCAAACTTGGCCATGGGAGTGACCAGCGATGTCCAACGCCGGCGAGCTATCTCCTCCTAGAAATCTGTGTACTCATCGTCCCTGAACTGGACGCGTCTCTCTTGGTGGAAGAACCATCCCTTGATGGCTTCGAAATGCTACTGGTGTTCAGCGCTCCTGAAACGATGGCTATCGAACTCGGGAGCGGCACTAGTCCCTTCAGCCGCGGCGTCCTTCCTAGATCTCTTCGAGGAAAGCTTCCTCAGAGCCATTTCCTGTGAGGACAGACAGTTGGAAAGTTAGTCTACAAGAAAACGCTTATTTTAACACAAAAATGACATGCTAATCTTTCCGATTTAGAACAAACTCGTGCACACATTTAATGTAACACATTATGAACATGCATATGTGTAAAATATCCTACTATTTATGTCAACATACAAGGACATTCAACACATTCTAGTTACCACACACATATATATATTTTTTGAAAAGAATACACATTCCCGTGCTCAAGGCATTGTGTCAAAATTACACATATTCATATCCTAAATATTTTGCTATCACAAACTACCTACAAACATTTGAAGTATTTAACATACAAATTTTGTTGTTTCACTCACATTTATTTATACATATATGCACATTGGAAAGCTAATTACGTCATGCACATACTTGCATTTGAAAAGGAAATTTCATGCCATCTATATACATTTGAGGGATAATTCCACATCATATATTCATTTAGGAAGCGTCCTCAGGCCATTTTTGACATGGGTACATTTTCTAAAAGGCTCCTAATGCTACCTATCCTCAAATACGCATATGTTGAAAGGCATTTTTTTTGCTACTCATTCACACTTTGCAAGGCATTTTATGCCATATATTCACATATATACACACCATTGAAAGGTATTTTCCATGCTACCTATATTCACACACATATATACATACCATTGAAAGGTATTTTCCATGCTACCTAGATGCAAAGTATCCCTCATGGGGCAGCCAAATTCTAGTAAAAACCCTCTCAAGCATGTCCTAATTTTCATGCCTTTCCACTTTCAAAACCAAAATTTAGATTCTTAGACATAAGTCATGTTTCCTTGCATTGAAGCTAAGAGCTTGGGTTCCTGAGCTTAGAATTGCATTTGGGCATCCATTTCGAATCCTCTATGTTGTCCCTATGTATATAAAACAGTCCCACAATCCCAATCTTACAAAACCATATTCATATGTCATTGAGGCATTTCACCGAGCACTTGGTGGGCGCATGCTTAGGCATGAATAGCAAGAGAATGGGGGCAATGTGGCATGCCCCATTGCTTCAGAATACAACATAGGCCTAAGGCCATCCCCTACAACCCCTCAACTCAAACCAATCAAGCATGAAAACAACCCAAAACTACCCCACACATTCGAGCACATTCTCACAATTTAGAGCACCAAAAGATGAACAAGATGCACCAATGGAAAGCTAAAAAACTCAAGGATTAAATACTTACTTGTTGGAGTGAGTAGGAGTGCCAAAAATGAAAGCAAAATGCAACCAAAGGTGGCTTGGGGGAGCAAAAACCGTGAATCCCGTGAGCTCTCTCTTTTTTGAATGAGGGGGGGGGGGGGAGTTTTTGGGAGCAGAAAACGTTCCCCTCCCTCGTTTTTTATATTTTGGTGTAGGGGTTGCTCGCCCAGGTGAGCTAACCTGCAATTTTTTCTTTAGGGAAAACATAACCATGGCCCTCTACAGGTTGGCATTCATTTACTCGAAACCACTCAAGTTAGATCAGGCATCCATTATTTATTTTAAACAAACGATAGTAATAATTACTATGATTTTAAAGGATACTGGGCTGCCTTGCAGCGACGTTTTCTGCTTGTCCAACGCCGAGAAGGGACGACGATCTGTCGGTCGTGACCCTATCCTCTATTTGCATTCGTCCCTAAGTACCTGAAAGTAGGAAATAACAATGCGTGGCAAATCGTGATCGCGTCGTCGTCTTACCTTGGTTGATTTCTGCCATTAACTTTGTCTTGACTTCTAACCGTGGCCCAAGATGATTCTGCCCCTATTATCACAAAATGTGCATGTGTATGCGCATGCATGAATGTTTTCAATGCAATGATCTTCTTAGTGAAAGCTGGTTAGGTTCAGTTTTAATTAAGCGTTTGGGGCACCCCAATCTTCTTAGTGAAAGGGCTCAAGTTATTACAAACTAACACAAGGTTTAAAACCAAAGTGAGGACTGAAGCCTCAACCCATGTTCTCTTCTTTTAAAGAAACGTGACGAGACAATTACAGCGGATGGGAATCCCTGGAGGAAACCAAGAAGAACAAAAAAACTCAAAAATAAAAAGAACATGGAGTGGTTCCCTCAATTGCCCCAGACTTCAAGCGTAATATCGCTTAACGACATCGGAGTTCACGGGTGAGGGTAGTTCCTCGCCATCCATGTTGGTGAGTACCAGAGCCCCCCCAGAAAAAACCCTCTTCACAACAAAAGGTCCTTCGTAATTCGGGGCCCACTTCCCTCGATTATCTTTAACAGCGTGGGACAAAAGTAGTCTTCTCCACATCTTTGGGTGCCATCTTTATCTGAATATACCCTGAGAAACCATCCATAAAAGAGAAAAGGGCGAACTTGGCTGTATTATCCACCAGTATATCAATGTGTGGCAGGGGAAAATTGTCTTTAGGACTGGCTCGGTTTAAGTCCCGATAGTCTACGCACATTCACACTTTGTCGTCCTTTTTTGGGACCGGGACAATGTTGGCTACCCACTCCGGGTATCGAGCTACAGCTAAGAAACCCGCATCGAACTTCTTTCTCACTTCTTCTTTGATTTTTAAAGACATTTCATGTCTCATCCTTCGTAGCTTTTGCTTAACCGGGGAAGACCCAGGATTCAATGGCAACTTATGCTGCACAATGTCGAGGTCCAGATCGGGCATGTCTTGGTACGACCATGCAAAGACATCTTGATATTCTTCAAGAAGGGCTATCAAGCCTTGGCGGATAGGTGCGGTCATACCGGTTCCTACTTTCACTTCTTTCTTTCCCTCTCCGATCCCTAAGTTTATCAGTTCGGTCTCCTCTTGGTGAGGTTTCATTTCGCGCTCTTCCTGAGCGATCAACCTCTCCAACTCTGGTGAAAGGACGTCTTCTTCCTCTTCTTTGTTTATTGTTTGGCTTACTTCTCGGTCAAAATCGATTATCAAACCCTCGTTGTTAGGATCCTCAAAGAATCGACCCTCATATCTATACCAATCAAAACAAAAGAAACAAAACATGCAAAATGATATGAGAAAAGGCGGAACTGCAAGAACAGATGAAACAAGATCTCTTTGATATTTAATAAGGTAGGTTTCACAAAACAAAAGAGAAAGGAATCTATAGCCTCTGATTACATTGAATCAGCGGTATAGACCTCTGACTGGCTTATCACACGCCAGTTCCCCACTTGGGAATCGAGATGGCATGGTCGCACAAAACTTGATGGGTCTTGTGGAGACTCCTCTCCTATTGCCGCCACCTCTTCCTTGAACATTATCCCGGCACTGGTGAAACACTGGTTAACATGGCCGGGCCATGCCCTATCTGCCCGGAGTCTTGATGGTGCATTCCTCCTTCCCGGCATCCCAGGTTCATACCACAACCCATATTTGTACGGGTTTCCCCTAATATCAACCACATCGGCATTCCCGAGGCCGTCCTTGCCCAGACCCATTCCAGGCTCATAACCGTGCTTGAGCATCACTCGTGCCACCATTATGGCCGCATTAGAGAGAGAAGGTAGCAACGGACTCGTTTCCACAGAGGCACAACTCACCACCTCGAAGGATTGGAAAGTTGTTTCCAATGATTCACTAACATATCCTCTTCGCCTGACACTATCACCAAAAGTCCACCAACCGCAAATTTCAATTTCTGGTGAAGCGTCGAAGGGACCACTCCTAGCGCATGAATCCAGGGTCTCCCCAAGAGGCAGCTGTAGGCGAGATTTATGTCCATCACTTTAAAAACCACATTGCAAGTGTGGGGGCCTATCTAAATGGGGATGTCGATTTCCCCCATCACTTCCCACCGACTACCGTCAAAGGCTCGTACCACCATCGAACTTGGTTTTAGATGTGACGCATTAAAAGGAAGTTTCTCCAAGGTGGTCTTGGGCATCGCATTTAAACTTGAACCATTGTCGATGAGTACCTTAGCGATGACATGGTCCATACATCTGACATACACATGTAGAGCCTTGTTGTGCCCTCTCCCCTCAACGGGAATCTCTTCTTCCACAAACGCGATATAGTTATTGGTAGTTATATGATTAACAATGCCTTCAAAACCCTCAACTGAGATGTCGTGTGCTACGTGGGCTTCGTTGAGGACCTTTACCAATAGTGCACGATGAGGCTCGGAGTTTATGAGCAGTTCGAGCAAAGAGATCCTTGCCGGAGTTTTATTCAGTTGCTCAACCACTTTAAACTCACTTTGTTGGATGAGACGAAGGAACTCATGAGCCTCTTCCAAAGTCACCGCCTTTCCTTGAAGACCTTCTTTCTTTTCAGCCCCTTTTACCACTGGATGATCCACTTCTTTTGAGGGGGTGGCCACGTCTATCGGCTCTTGGATCATGGGTGCTTTCCCCTTAGAGGGCAATTCCGCCGAGTGAGGAGGAGCGAACACCCAGCCACTGCGGGTTACGCCACTAAGGCCGGTGATGTTGGTCACCTTGGCTGACAAGGAGTCAACTTCGGTTGCAACTCTTTCTCCAAAAGCGGGAGGGGTATACTTCCACGGAACGACCTTATTGCTTTGATATGCAAACGACATTGGCTTGGGCGCTGTCGGGGGGTACATGGGCCTGGAGCCGGTCACATTCCTAGTGAAACATATTACTAGGGCTTTGGGGGTTGGGGGAACCTTCTTTTCTTCCGACTACATGTAAATCTGTGGTTCTTCCCTACCTCCCTCGGACACTTCGAGCTGCCCCTAGTCCATGAGCCATTGAAGTAACTCTTCCACCGTGGGACAGGTTTCCATGTCGTGTGATTCCTCGAGATGAAACAAACATTCATCCCTTTCGTCTCCGCCACGAGAGACCATGCATGCCGCTTGCAGCGACTGGTAGATGTACCGTCTTGATGTAGCCACATCTTCTAATCTCTTTGCCCCTGACGGCCCATCCTTTTCGATGGCGTTTATGCTAGCCCCTCCATGACTGGCTAGTGGATTGGTTTTAACGTTGGGGCCCTCCTCTTGGAATGATAGCCAGCCAGCATTTATTAGGTGTTGCACCTTATACTTGAACGGCAAGCAGGAGTCAATGTTGTGTCCGGGGGCTCCACTATGGTATGCACACTTGGCATTCGAGTTGTACCACTTGGGGTATGGTGGCTAGAAGACCTTCCCGGGTATGGCCACCACCAAATGATTTTCCAATAATGAGGGCCACAACTTGGAGTATGCCATGGGAATAGGAGAGAAATCGTCTTTCGGGGGGCATCGTGCATTGTTATAGCTCGCGCCAGGAGTTGTATTATTGGCTGGCCCGGGAATGGCTGGAGCTGTGTGTTGGGCAGGCGTTTTTTCTGTTGCGGGAGGCCCTTCCACTTGAGTTGGGAGAGAACTTCCGGCTTAGATAAAAAAGTTCGGATGGTTGTGCTGGTATGAGTTTTGGGCATTTTGGGGCGCTTTCATCCATGTTGGGGCAGTGGTGACCGCGTGGGTATCTCCTTCCTTTTTCCGCGTGCCCACCACTGGGGCTCTTCTGTTGTTGTTAGGGGCAACGTTGGAGGCATATTCAAACTTGACTTTTCTCAGTCCGGACTCGATTCTTTCTCCGGCGAAGACGAGGTCTGCAAAGTTAGCTGGCATGTATCCTATCAGCTTCTCATAGTAGAACGTAGGCAACGTATCTACCATAATTGTGATCATCTCCCTCTCAGTCATGGGCGGGACGACTTGGGCTGCTAGGTCTCTCCACCTTTGAGCATATTCTTTAATGGACTCATGTTCTCGCTTGGTCATGCTCTGAAGCTGGTTCTGATTAGGAGCCATATCCGTGTTGTATTGGTACTGCCTAATGAAGGCAATTGCCAAGTCTTTCCATGACCGGATCTGAGAAGCTTCCAGATTGGTATACCATGCCACTGTTGCTCCAGCTAAGCTGTCTTGAAAGAAATGCATCAACAGCTTTTCGTCCGTAGAATATGCCCCCATCCTTCAGCAATACATCCGAAGATGACCTTTTGGACATGTTGACCCTTTGTATTTATCAAAATCTGGTACTTTAAACTTGGGAGGGATGACGATGTCAGGTACCAGACATAGATTCTCTAAATCTGAGAACGGGTAGTTGTCGAGGCCTTCTACCGCTCTCAGCCTCTCTTCAAGTAAATCAATCTTTCCCTTATCTTTTGCAAAGGGAATGAATTCTTTAACAGGTGCGGGTAGAGACGGGACATGGTGGACTATGTTTGGTTGGGGCAATTCATGGGGGGCCGGATCCTTGAGGGGAAGTAGAGGGCCTAGATGGGCATCTCCTTCATCATCTTCTTGCAGACGATAGTCGGCATAAGGAGGGATTTGCCCCTCGAAGGTAGGGGCTTGGCTCAAATCGTCTGGAGCGGTATGGGGAGTGAAGTCCAGAGTCAAACCATAAGGGTAGGCTTGAGGACTATACCTCCGACCTTAAACCGTCGTGTTTCTGTCTCGGCCCAAGTTTATTGCGGGCTGTAGCACCGGTTCCGCTTCCCTAGCTGTATTGGAAGCGGCCGCCGTAGCATTATCTTTTATAGTTTTCTGAAGCTTTAGCATGGCCTCCGTGATAGAAGCCATTTGATCTTTTAAGGTCGATAGGTCGGCCTTCGTCTGTTCTTGCACTCCCTCTTCATTATCCATCTTTCTGGATCGAGTGTTATAGGGGTGCCTTTGCGCTTTTTTAGTTATGGTGAGTTCCCTAAAGAAACAAACAATGGTGAGTATACCACCAAAACATGAATATGCTAATGAATGATCAGAACACTTGGATCCACCTCAAGGCCTTTTTTAGATAACATGATGAGTTTCAGAACTTCTCTTTTTATAAAAAGGAACAAAGCTTTTATCTAGCCAAGATCATACAAAAGTGTTACAACAGAACGTAACGGTTTCTAATTATATGGGCCATCAAATCTATCATGTGTTGACAGTAATTGATTAGCCCATGAATTTCTTCAGGGGCTAAACACACTTTAGCGATGGCCTTTGCTTTGGCTAGTAGTCGTGGGAGGTCTTGACTTCCATTTAAGGTCAAGGCGAACCTATCCATCCACATGGTCGCTTCTTAATGCAATGCATCAATCACCCTCCCTCTTGCTTCCTTCTCGGTGTACGCTTGCGCGAAGTCCTCTACTAGTTTTTGTTCATGGGTCAAAGACTGGTTTAACTCTTCCTTGTACTGCCCTATGATAGTTAGCATGCTTCGCTTCGTGGCTTCCAAGTTTTGAGCCAAACTCCTCTTGGATCTTGAGCAAGCAGCTAACTCTTCCTTTAAGATCATGCCATGCACCCGTGACTGGTCTCTTTCCTCTCTCCGGAGCTTGAGGTCATTGTTGCTACCCCACAAAGCTCCTCGGAATTTATCTCAGCCATGTTCCTCCTTGCGGGCCCTTTTGGTTTCTTGTTCAAGGGCTCTTGCAGTGGCCACGCTTTCCTCTCGTAACTCGGTACACTCTTTCTGAATGTTTGTAGCGGCTGACTTGAATTTTTCTTTGGCGAGTCTTGCCTTCCCTAGCTCTAATTTTAGAGCTTGGACTTCTTCATCCTCTTCCGGAGCTTTGAAGTTCTCCTCGTTGATAACTTTCAACTTGGAGAGCCAATCTAACCCTCGCGTATGAACTCTTAGCCATTCATGATAACCACCGATGATGCCATTACGGATGCCCCTAAGTTCTTTATCTTTCCTCAACGGACTTTTCCACGCCTTGTGGACTCTTTGTACAACCTTGAGACTTTGCACACCGAAATCTCTCACAAGGAAAGGCGAGAGGCTCTCTTCCGTTGGTGCTCCCCTCATGGGGTACCCTAGCTGTCTTATGGCAAGTGCGGGATTATAGTTAATACAACCCCTCGTCCCTATCAACGGAACGTTTGGGTAGTCCCCACATGAGAAAAGAACTCCCCCCTTTCCTTCCTTCCATCGAGGAAACCAGTTGATTGTGCTGCCTCCTATCCCAGCCAAGTATTGGTCCCAATCGACTCTTCTCTTTTCGACGCACGAGCAATAAATTTGAAGCGGACACGGGTGTCTTATGTCTTGTTGGAATAGGTGCGAAACCAACCACACACAAAGAGCGGGTAAGCAGCAGACGATCCGTGCGCTGTTCTTCTCGCACCTTCGGTCAAATGTATCAAATAAGTCTGCCAAGATAGCCACCACTGGGCTCTCCTTGCTATGGTGATATGCAAGGAAAGCATCAATTGCGGCTAGGTCCACCAAACCGTCCACGTTCGGAAAGAGGACAACCCCAAAGATTAGCAAAGCTAGTATATCCACAAACGGGACCCACTCTTCTTGACTTGCCATATCCCTTGCCTTGCCTTCCAAGTATTTCCGCGGTAGGCCCACTACGCCATTTCGAGTTTTCTTCATACGATCCAACTCTCTCGTCGAATCTCTGACCACAGCTGCAATCTTTCTCAAGGAGGGAAGAAACCCGGAGAAAAAATACGGTTTTCTTCCCCCAGGAGGGCATCCTAATATCTCCTCAAATTCTTCAACAGTCGGTACTATTTGGAAGTCCCCAAACGTGAAGCATCTCAACGGCTGGTCATAGTATTGGGCGAGGGATACAACAGCTTCCGTAAATACCTCCACTGCGGTCAAATCTAAAATCTTTCCGTACACTTTGCGGAAGGCTTGCCTTTGGAAGGGTCCCATCAACCGTCCCAACTCCTTAAGGCTGGTGACATCTAGGCCCTTAATCTTGACTTGATAAAATCTTTTTCCGTTTTGATTTGTCCCCATCATTTACCTAAAAAAGGGGTGGATCAAGACTCCGATATGAATGATGCAATACGCATGCATGAAACGGAAAGAAAACAAAACAAGGGGTAATTTACATATACAAGACCAAAAAGATCCATCTTTTTAATACTACGTTCTAGGCATTATGGCGCCTCAACGTATGTATTAAAAAGTGACGTATTACTCTAGAGAGACAAAATATCACTAGCAAAACTATAATTTATGTGCTATTCGCAGAAGAATGCATGAGAACAAATGGCACGGAGTGTGTTTGTTCTATGCCCCTATTTCGGGACCTATAGGGTAATATCTAGGGGTCTCTAATAACTACTCCCAACGATTCATAACTCACATGGCTGTTTTCTAGAGGTATCATCACTCAAGATAATAATATTGTGGTGGTATGGAATACCAGCGACAACACATTATAAAGAGAGAAAGCTCTAGACGATGTTTCACTATTATCAAGCAAGTCGGAGACCTAGCATGATCATAGATCCACCTCCACTCCATAGATTCCCATGAACCCGGGTATAGGGCCCCCATTTTTTACTCAAACCCGTGGGTGCTTAGAATGCAGTGTAAAAATGTGGAAAAGACAGCAGTTATTACATTTACACAGTTCAACAAAATGCACACACAAAGTTTCACAATTCCACAATTCCCTAAAATAGGCCTAACTCACTAAAATAGTCCCCAGTGGAGTCGCCAACTGTCGCAACCTACCCTTTTGCGGGCAAGCGAGGCGAGGCTCACAGGTGCATTTTCCAAAGGAGGAAAATGTGCGGAGTTGCCACCCACGTTTATTTGTGGAAACATCGGAAAAACCGAAGGAAACCGGTCAAAAAGAATATTCCAAGTTCGGGAGTTGTATTTACGTTTGAGGAAGGTATTAGCACCTCTCACGTTTGCCTCAAAGGACAACAACCTTATTTTTAGAATTGTGTGAAATTGTGTTACCCTAACTTTTATTTCTTTTTTATTTTTGAGGTCGACAAAAGCGGAGCTCTTGCTCCTACGTACCCTCCCTCGAAGAGGAAATCAGACCTACGTAGTTCTTTTTTAAGGGTGAATCAAACGATTCTTTTTACTTGGAAGGTGATCATTTTAAGGCGTTGGACCTTAAAAATGATCCATATACTTGGTAAGAAAAACTGAGATATTGAACTTTCACATCCTTTTTTTAGTGATTTTTTGTGGACGAGCTTGACTTTGCGGGTTGATTTTAGCCTTAGTTTCACTTTAGTTATTAGTCAATTCAATTAAGAAAGAGAAATCCCAAAGAGAAACGTCCGATTGATTTTTTTTTGCTTCATTTTACTAAAAGATATTTTTTGATTATTATATTATTATTTTACCTTTTTTTGGTTTCCAACGTGGTTACGGCATGACCAAACGATCGGATTTCATTTTAACAAAAATTAACGGATATTGCGAATCAAACGATCGGTGGAAATTTATTTTATTTTTTGATTAGGCGAGAAAATGACTTAAGTAAATGAATGAAGCACGTCAAAAGAGGGTACGGAAAGTAAATGAAACGAGAATAAAAGTACACGAAACAAATGGGGACCACCACGGGTACATAGAAAGAATTGAAAAGTTCGATTTGGGGTACTTACCGGTTGAAGACCGAAGAACAATGAAGAACGAACGATGAATGACGAAGAACGGTTGAAAATCTTCGCGAAATCACCCATGGAAACGTTACGGAAGCGCCTCGGCTTAAATTTTCTTCACGGAAACAATTTTCCTCAGCAATTTCAAGTGAATACGAAGTGCCAAGAAGGCTGAACCCTTTCCTTCTTCACTCCTCCCCCTATTTATAGCAAAATAGGGGAGGAGCTTGCCACCCAGCTCGCCCAGGCGAGCCAGGTTGCTTCCTCCAGAAGCAATCACCTTCTGGAGGAAGAATCTGGAAGGCCCAAGCGGGCCTGGTTACTGTTTGCACCCCTTTTTTTACTAAATACACCCCCCTTTGCTTTTTTTGGTGATTCTTTTTCCGTAATGTTACGAAACTTTACGAATTTCGTAACGATACTTGTTTTCTTTTCGTAAGGTTACAGAACCTTACGGATCATATAATTACTCATTTTTTAGCTTTTGAAGAGTTACGGAAACTCACGGATTGCGTAACAATACTTCCTTTTGATTTCCGTCACGTTACGGAATTTCACGGATTGCGTAACAACGCTTCTTTTCGATTTCCGGCACGTCTCGGGACTTCACATATTGTGCAACAAAGGGTGCCAAGTACCTTGAAGCGGTCAATCAAAGGTTGCATGCCATCAAGCAATATTTCCCGGACGAAATTAGGGTATAACACATTGGGAACACAAATCTTATCTTCAAGTCTCAAGACTCCATCTAATCCCACATTAAAACTACTATCTCTCCCTAACTCTATAGCTTCTAACTGAGTCCTTAGAAAAGGATCAGTCTTCTAGCCCTCTTTGATATCTCCTAGTAACTCACTGGTGATCCTCAAAACTCCCAATCTCACGCTGTTAGGGGTAACCTCACACATAAGGCTAAGGTCCCTAAATTGTTCTAGGAGATCCAACTCTTTTACCATCAAGGCATATATATGTAGGGATTTCCTACTCAAGGCATCAGCCACTACATTGGCTTTGCCAAAATGATAACTGTCGCAGCCTAACTTACGATGGGACGACGAAAGAAAATAAAAGAAACATGTTCATCTCCTAGGGAGAAAATGAGTGGGAGTCGCCACCAACGTTTATTTAAGGAAAACATTAGAAAAACCAAAAAAGGTTTGTGAATTTTGAAAATAAGGGTTTGAGAGTTGTTTACGCATAGGAGGGTACTAGCACCCCACGTGCCCGTCACGAAGAATAAAAGCCTTTAATCGAGTGTGCAATAAAAATAACGTGACTTCAAAGTTAATTATTTTTCCAAGAGCGGTGAATTTCTTTTCTTTTACTATATTATATTATTTTGAATCGACAAGGGTGTTGTCCTTACTCCTACATATCCTCAGGTGCAATGAGGAAATCAGACTTACATAGTTCTTTGAGTCTGAATGTTTTTGTGTTAAATTAATTTTTTGTTTTTGAAAGATTCATTTTAACTGCGAATAAAGAGTCATTAAGGTGATGGACCTTGAAACGACATTTTAAATTTTGAAAAGTGGAGAGAATTGTAAAGGCGTTGGACCTTGAAACGATCTCAAGTGATATTTGATGAAAAGAAGTTGGGATGTGAATAGATTTCTTATTACTTTTGTTGTGTTAATTACCTTCCAGTCTCACTAAAAAAAGTAATTTTCATGACATTAGTGATCGAGAAGAATTAAGCCTTGCGAATAAAATGAAATTACCAACGATAAGCGGACAAGATAAATGCACACATAATATCATAGAGGACCCATAAGGGTACATAGATTACATCAAAATCTTAAGAAAAACTAATCGACTGTTGCAAAGGGTACAAGGCTAGCAAGAGAAAGGATGTAGGAAATGATCCACGGTTTGATTTGGCAGCGCCTTGGCTTTGCTTTTTTTCTTCTTCTCTTTGTCCCTGCGTTTTTCCTTCTATTCCTTCAATTGCCAGCCACTGAAACCCTTCCCCTGCATGGCTATTTATAGGAAAAGGCCATTTGGTGCAGGGGAAGCTCACCCAGGCAAGCTGGTTTCTTACAACTGAAAGTATCAGCTTGCCCAGGCGAGCTGCTTGATTAAGGATGAAGGCATTCCATGGCCTATGCAAGCCAGATGTTGGTCTGGGCGAGCTTAGGCCTAGAAACATTTTAAAAATGGCCATTTTGCCCCCCTTTCTTTGTGGTTTTTGTTCCCGTATCTAACAATCAAACATCAACCCAGAGTGAGGACTTTGAGTCCTATGGCAACATAAAGGCGAGGACTTTGAGTCCTATGGAAACATAAAGGTGAGGACGTTGAGTCCTATGAAAGATAAAGGCGAGGACTTTGAGTCCTATGGAAGATAAAGGCGAGGACTTTGAGTCCTGTGAAAGATAAAGGCGAGGACTTTGAGTCCTATGAAACATAAAGGCGGAGGACATTGAGCCCTAAGAAACATAAAGGCAAGGACTTTGAGTCCTATGTAAACGTAAAGGCGAGGACTTTGAGTCCTATGGAAGATAAAGGCGAGGACTTTGAGTCCTATGGAAACATAAAGGTGAGGACGTTGAGTCCTATGAAAGATAAAGACGGAAACTTTGAGTCCTATGGAAGATAAAGGCAAGGACTTTGAGTCCTATGAAGGATAAAGGCGAGGACTTTGAGTCCTATGGAAGCATAAAGATAGAGGACGTTGAGCCCTACAAAAAAAGATAGAGGATGTTGAGTCCTATGAAACATGCCAATAGGTACTAGTACCTAAGGGCTTAACCTTATAAGAAAGCAAGAGGTTGACTCTTTGAGAAGGTCTCTCATCCTAAAATCAAAAAGATAGGACATTGGATTTTTGAAATTGGTATATAAAGAGAAATCTATGCACTTATAGCCTGATATAAACATGAGTTTTGGAATGCAGAGGCATGCTACCTTCGTCTTGAAATGTAGTAAATGTAGGCTTTGTATCTAGCAATGCAAAAGGTTTTGAATCATGAAAGTTGTGCAATGCTCATGACATTCTTTCCTCTTTTTGTGATTTTTTTTTGTGTGAAAAACACAGATTGACTATCTCTTTCTAAAAGACGTGATAACTCATGCAACCCCATCCAATCTTTTGCAAATCTCTTCGTGGACTCCCTCAGAGTGTATGTTTTGATTTAATCACTTGACAATTTTGGGTGACGGCAGTGGAGCCGTTTGACATTTAATCAATCAATTGAAATATTGATCCTAGGGTTTGTCCCTTTCTTTTTTTGTTTAAAAACTTTGATTATTCTGTGCAGCAAGAAAATATAAGGCTTTAGGACCGATTGCATGCACCATTGAAGGATGACAATGGATTGTTACACTTTGGTATATGACCAAGTGAAACTTCCCTAATTAAAGGTCATAGAGTGATGCCAAGGGTCCGTCAATCCCGCTGAAACTTTATGACATGGGCTGATCCCGAAAGGATTTATACAACAAAGGCCACCCTTGGATTCAAAAGGAATCCTAAGAAGTCTGCATGAGCGACTAACATCAAATTTACCCTACTATCACAATTGTCTTTGGGCATTTTCCACGAGCTCCTGGTTGATTGAGTTTTCTTCTCAAATGTACAAGTGCAAAACCTCAAGGATTATTTTTTTATATATTTATATATATTTTTTTCAACAATCACAAGCGTGTGTGGGTTCCATTCCAAAATCCAAACTTAAGAGCAAAATTAGTCATTCCTTGATCCACATGGGCTTTATTGGGCTTGTAACGTGGTCAGGGGTAAGAGGGCTATGAAAGAAAGGATTAGAAAGGCTCAAAGAGTGTTTAAGGGTTATATTGAGTAAGAACCTTGAGAGTCTTACTTGTAATTTCATTCCTTTCAGCCTTTGTCCGGGTATTATCTTGCTTAATACATTAACCATCCTTGCACTTTTGTGCTTTTTTTTTTCTTTTTCGTGAATTTCAAAGAATATTGTCTCCTTTGCTTGGCTAGCCTTTAGCAAATTTGATTTTTTCTTTTACGAAGAACTACCGCCTTTAATCGAGTGTGCAATAAAAATAACGTGACTTCAAAGTTAATTATTTTTCCAAGAGCGGTGAATTTCTTTTCTTTTACTATATTATTTTATTTATTTAATATTTTTTTGAATCGACAAGGGTGTTGCCCTTGCTCCTATGTATCCTTAGGTACAATGAAGAAATCAGATCTACGTAGTTCTTTGAGTTTGAATGTTTGTGTGTTAAATTGATTTTATATTTTTGAAAGATTCATTTTAATTGCGAACAAAGAGTCGTTAAGGCGTTGGACCTTGAAACAATGTTTTAAATTTTGAAAAGCAAAGAGAGTCATAAAGGCATTGGACCTTGAAACGATCTCAAGTGATATTTGATGAAAAGAAGTTAGGTTGTGAATTGATTTTTGATTACTTTTGTTGTGTTTATTACCTTCCAGTCTCACTAAAAAAAACCAATTTTCATGACATTAGTGATCAACTAGAATTAAGCCCTACGAATAAAATGAAATTACCAACGATAAGCGAAGAAGATAAATGCACACATGATATCACAGAGGACCCATAAAGGTACATAGATTACATCAAAATCTTAAGAAAAACTAACTGACTGTTGCAGAGGGTACAAGGCTAACAAGAGAAAGGATGTAGGAAATGATCCACGGTTCAATTCGCCGGCATCTTGACTTTTCTTTTTTTCTTCTTCTCTTTCTCCCTAGATATTTCCTTCTATTCCTTCAATTGCTAGTCCCTGAAACCCTTCCTCTGCTTAGGTATTTATAGGAAAAGGCCATTTGGTGCAGGGGAAGCTTACCCAAGCGAGCTAGTTGCTTAAGGATGAAGGCACTCCATGGACCAGGAGATCCAGATGCTGACGTGGGTGAGCTCAGGCCTAGAAACATACAAAAAATGGCCATTTTGCACCCCTTTCTTTGTGGTTTTTGTTCTCGGATCTAACAATCAAGCATTAACCCTAAACGAACCCTCGGCCTAGTGCTTTAACTGGTGCCAACCCCCATAATTCGATTAGCAATGATAAAAACATTACATCCGAATGATAAAAGCATCATACCCATATGAAATTAGGGTCTGACAATAGCTAGGCTCAAAATCATAGTCCTTAAGAAACTCTAACCATCTCCTCTGATGCATGTTGAGCTCTTTCTGACTAAACAAATACTTAAGGCTTTTATGATTGCTAAACACTTCAAACTTGGAGCCAAACAGGAAATTCCTCCACATATTAAGAGCAAAAACTACAACAACTAACTCCAGATAATGGGTAGGATAATTCCTCTCATGAGTCTTGAGTTGTCTAGAACCATAGGCCACTACTTGACCATTCTGCATCAACACTCCTCCTAAACCCATCTTTGATGCATCACAATACACCTCAAAGGGTTCTCTTGGGTTAGGCAAAACTAAGACAAAAGCGGTCATCAACTTTGATGAATGAGAGTCTTGTGAGACACACTTCAAAGTTTCACTTTTGTCCCTCTTTTTTCTCCTCCAATTTCGTGCCCCCCCCCCCCCCCTATCTCTCTCATTCTTTTCCTCCATTGAAGCTTTCTCTCTAAGCTTCTTGTCCAAGGCACTCTTTTGGTGGTGAAGCTCCTCCTTCCATGGCTTATTCCCTAGTGGATGGCGCCTCCTCTCACCTCTTATCCTTTATCTTCCGCTACATATCCATGGTTGAAAATCACCATTGGAGGACCTCATTAAAGCTCAAAGATCCAACCTCCATAGAAGCTTCTCATGCAAGCTTCCATCAATTAGGCATAAAAGACAACTTGGCTTTTACCAAAAGAAGTAAAACTCTATCTAATTAACCTAGACAATGGTGCTAATTACACAGGTCAAGGAATAAACACAATTAATCATACATAGTGTGAATATACATTATTTAAGCTTGTACAATGTAATTTTATACAATGTAAAAATCATATTCTAATGCAATTCTAATTCCTACTAAACTTATCATATAAAATAGCATATATATAATTGAAATTTTAAATTAACTGCTAGAATTAAATACTCATTGTAATTAATTTTCAATGTCGATTTTATTTCTATAGATCACTCAACATAGAACTTTCTATAATAGGAGTTGTAATTTCCAGGGTGTTACACGCGCCACCTCCAAATAGTCACATAATGCTTCTCAAACTACGAAGTATTATTCCCAAATAGATTCTAATATGCAACGACCATTTTCAAAATTTCCATATGGTGTTCCATTCAAAGCTAAGCAATCATCTCCCTTAAGAGATCTTTGAGTAGGAATAACTCTTATAATATCAAGAGTTTGTGCATCAAGAAAAGGAGATACCAATTGCATATCCCAAAATCCCTAAGCATTAGTACACTCACAAACCTTCTTAGAAACAAGATGAGGAGGAATAAGAATGTTATCCCTACTTTGGCAATTAGGAATAAAGCTACATTGACAAGGGCTAACTAAGGTCTCCATCGAAGGTCTCAACTAATGTGAAAGAATCTTTGTAATCACTTTGTAAGAGACATTACTAATGGGCCAGCAGCCTTTCATCTTCACCACATTGTCCACCTTGGGTATAAGGGTAATCAAAGTCTCATTAATCTCACCAATCAACTGAGGGTTAAGGAACAATTTCTGAACAAGATCAAAGAGGGCATCTCCCACCACTTCCCATTGAGTCTAATAAAACATTGCTTGAAACCCATCAGGCTCAAGTTCCTTGAAGGCTCTCATACTCGTTGGCATTGGGAACATACCTGTTATTGTTGAATCCACATCAGAAGATTTTAATTATGATAAACCATTAACCATGCAAATTATAAGGTTGATGGAGAATGTTATGATGACTAACATATTTGCTACATGTTTTAGTGCAATATATTAAGAGCAGATCAAGAGCAAGTATTTTGATGCGTTCAAAACAAGCTTAGAAACATGTGGTATAAAATATCAATATTTTATAAACTATGGTCTATACATCTCAATGCTTAAGTGTTTTTTGCCTCATGTGAATAGACAACGGTCTTACAAAAAAAATGGAGGGGATGAAAAGAACACATACATTATTACAACATCTAAAAAGTGTTGTCTATTCTACATATAGACAATGATTTTGCAACCATGGATAAGCTTAGTAGTGTGGCCTAAAGCCAAAAATGTTGTAGTGCAAGTATGCAACAAGTGAGAATTCTCAAAAAAATGAATCAAGCACGTCTAAATGATGAAGTTAGTGCTTCCCTTTGAGGATTCAATTTTGGCATATTGCAAAGACATCAAGAAAGTCTTGCTTAGAAGATATATCAAAGGCTACAATGAGAAGACAATATCATAATAAAGTTGTACCAGAGTCATCATCAAAATGATGTGTTGAAACTCTCTGAGAATGAGAACTTCAGAATTATGTTAAACTAAAATCAAGAAAGAGATTATGATCACATTAGTAATTAAGAATTTTCTCATAAATTAGGAATGGGAAACAAGAAAAGAGGCTCCAATCTCCTTAAGCACCTATATCCTCTACCTAATTGTCTCCTTTTTAAATTAATAGTTTTTAAATACACGTATATACAATTTTACTAAATAGAAACAAAAACTAAGAAAATGAGAAGAAAAGAGGTAACTTAACAGTCCATCTAGAGAGCATTTATCTCATACGTTGTTAACACTCCTCATTTCTTATTTGTTCTTATGCTACTCTCACTTTTAATAGTAAACACGGTGCTGCGACAAAAACTCATCTTGTAGAGCTCATGAGCTAATAATTCAATTGATACAGCTCGAGTTTCAAGACTTTGAGGACAATTTTAAGTTAGGATGAGTTTATTTTTCATCTAAACTACATATCATTAACATGTTTTGAGCTCTTAATACGATCAAAATAAAATTCGAATGCAATTTCAGTTTTGTAAGTTTCTTTACTAACATATATATACTTATTCTTAACATGATGCCAAAACATTAAATGTTCTTGGGAAAGATGTAAAAGGATTATAGTGGTTCACGAAATAATTGGTTCAGTCACCTCTCTATTACTTTTGTAGTACTAGCTAGATCCAAAAATATATATATATATATATATATATACAATTCATGCTAACATCAAAATGTTCAAAACACTTAATTGGACTATGTCCTAGATGGCCCCTCTCCCTATATCGATATCTTTCTCTCACTTTCTTCTCACAGCCTAGGTGCATGAAGAGTACAAAAAGGGACATGCAAACCCACATATACATAGAAAATGGAAATGATAAAACCAAGACATTGACCACCGCATGTAGTAAATTTAGTGCCATTGTTATACAAAAATTGTTATCAACATCAATGTCTCTCTAACTACAACACTCCTGAGCAGAATTATATAGTAGAAATTTAAATATAAAGAATGAGTAACATTGTCCCCCATAAAATAATAATGCTTCGAGATCATCTCTTAGAAATCCGAGGAACGAACTGATACTAGTAAAATATGCGTCGTGGTCGTTTCGTCCCACCTTTTAACTTCCATCATAAACTAAATTAATACCAAAGATTTCAAGTGTAAGGGTTGACAATTTCTATAATAATGCTATCCATGTGTCAAGATTTTACGCCATCCACGTGTTTTTTTTTGCATTATTGTGAATTAACAAAATTAAAGCCCTCTAATTTAATTGGTATGTTTCTCATTGGCAGTTACTTGAACATTTCATATAAAGTATAATAGCATTATGGAGCAAAATCCGACTTTTAACTTGTTAACTGAGATTTTAAATCATCCAAGATCCTCCATATGGAAACAGGAAAAGTATAAAGTGGAATTTCTTTTTACATCTAATTGAAAGCTAGGTGATGATGTTCAAATATTTTATTAAAGCATTCCATCTCAGTGAAAAGTTTTTATGTGTGTGTGATAATTAAGTAAAAATTGTTTTGTTTTTAAGTGTGCGGGTTACTAAATGTTGGATTTTATTTCCTAATTGCATGAAATTGTGCCAAACTAGCTAGTCACGTTAGTCTCTTTTTACATCCTAACAAATCCCCGGTCTCAAAATTTGAGCCTAATCTAAATTTGCCGGTTATGATAATTCAACTAATCGATTAAGCTCGTCTAATTGATGAAAAGTGTGTAATATTCCCTTTAGTAATTAATATACTAATATGTTCACTTAAAATGCTCATTTGATATGCTTTTTGTACTACTGATTTTTAAGTCACGCAACATATATATAAGTCATATTTTTTGTGGTGCTTCACTAAATAACAAGTTGGTTATAAAGAAGAAGGACTAAAAATCAGAGGAATCTAAATAATTCGTATCATTTGATCTTGGAGCAACATATATCAATATCGAGTGTCTATGTTCTATCATACCAGCAATTAGATAATATATAGTAAAATAAAAACACAATCTCGAAATGATCTAGTTTAGTTAATCAAGGATTCAAGAATCTACCTACCTATTTGCATGCTGTGTTAGGGAGGTTAAAATATAAGTGTTATCATCAGCTAAATAATACCAATAGCTAGCTTGGACAAAACCATGACACGTATTTTGGTTGAAGAAAAATATATGTAGCTAGCTAGCTACATATATTGCATTGAAATGTGCGGGGTAGCAGCTAGCTAGCTTTAATAGTTTGCAATCGAAATGTGCGGTTGGTATTGATTTAAAGGATTGCATTGAAGAATGAAAATTGACTCAGAAGTTGCATGTGGAAAGCAGCATTATTGCATGTATAAATATGTGTTACATCCTACATTTGGAAAGTTGCTTGTAAGTTGGACAAGGAAAGGTAGAGAGGGAGGGGTGATGAAGGGGTGGGAGCGAGCGAAAAGCAAGCACGTGACTCATCTTGATGATGGATTAGAAAGAAAGGAAAGTGTGTGTGGAATAGATGAAGGAGACCGCTACTGGGGTCATCATGTGTTTATTGTACCAAGAGTTTACTCAAGCCCCGAATTAGGATCACATGATAGTTTCACACACATGACAAGAACATGAAGGAATAAAAAGAGATAATGATGATGATCATCATGTCATGATGCTTGTGATAACACAAGAGAGAGAGAATTGTTAAACAGTTAGCTGAAACTGATGCTTATATGCAATCTCAAATGGATATATAAGGAAATCTGGCTTAATTTGTTGACGAAAGCATGAGTTATTATTGGAAATCATCTAATACATGTCTTTTGTTATTTATTTTCGCGCATAAAAAAAATGGATATAAATGACAGATTTGGGGGATCTCTAATTCACTATCACCCTATTTTTTCCATTTTCTTTCACGAAGCACTGTAGAAGATTTGGCCGTTGTATACATGTTACTGGCACATAAAGTTCATCTATTTGTTGTCACTTCACAAGGTCCCCCAACCGTATAGGAATTGGACTAACACGAGGGTCAGACAAATATATGGAAGAGAGAGTCTAAGAGAGTGAATTTTGCTAGGTGAAACTATAGAGAAGGAAAGGGAAAGAAGAGGGGAATTGGTTGCAGGGGAACGATGAATTTATTGTCTCTTCAAAAGCCCAACAAGAAAGTATTTGTTGGTTTCTAATAAATGGGCTGAACAGGCACAGCGAGAGAGGGCTTATCAGCCTGTGTGTGTACTTTGGAGATATTTCACAAACTACGGGTTAACACTGTACAAAAACTTTTTGCTAGAAAAAATATCGACACATTTCCACGACATAAATGTATGGCCTAGAAACAACCACCGCAACTGGAAACTCTAGTTCGTCTAATCACTGAACACTTCACCACTTTCTTTTTCCACCAAGAAATTAATACTATAAAGAATAATAATACAAGAAAAGAGAACCTGCCAAGGAAAATTCTTGCTTCAGACTTCGATCTCTAGCTTCTTACAAAGATGGTCATTGATCATTGCAGAAGCAAACAACATATGTTATAAAAGAAAATAAAAATTAAGGTACTCATACCATCTAATATAAGCTACGTGGTCAAAATCCTCCGTTTCTAATTAATAAATCAAGAACTTTCATTTTTCTTTGACATGGACAATAATAGAGAGGGCCAAGCAATTAAAGGCTATCAATGAATCTGAAAAAGTTATGTCAGGCTTTCTGGTACTATGAAATCTTCGCCCAAAAGAAAACCAATACATTCAATTACTCGATCAAGTTAAGTTATGCAAGCAAACCCCGTGAACAAAAAAAAACTGTTAAGAAGCTGAATTTAATTTACTGTAATATTTATTATGGACTAATTAAAACGTTGCATTTGTAGACATACAGTGTTTAGCAGCTTTAACCTCTGGGTCTGGAAGCTGGATTCCAATAAAATATTATTTTTCACTCACTTCATTTAACCAACCAATCTCATGCAGGAAACCTACTTTATGTGTACCATGCATTATCCTGAGTAGTCTTCAAAAAAACGTTTGAAAAAATAGCTAGATTACTTCGCCAATCCTATTTGTGAATATATATGTTATACTTAATTACATAATATGTACAGTTGAAAACATAAGTATAAATAGACAAATACAAAAAGAAGTGGGGAGAAAAACCTTAAACTTAATAATTATGCCATAGATTTCGGGACTATAATAGATACTAATAAAGTTGCATAGTTTTATTCACAACTTGCTGAAAACCACTCAAGACGGAAGAAGGATCATAAAAAAAAAAAAAAAAAACTTCGTACCCCATTACCCAGAGGCTGTTTTCAGATTCGAACACATGACCAACAAGTCACCAAGGCACAACTTTATCGCTGCACCAGGGCTCGCCCTCAAGAAACACTTGCTTACTACACGCTATTAACATGACACAAAATTTAAGACACAAAAGTCACCTATAATATTGTCTTCTTTTTTTGTGTTTTTTTCTTCTTCTCCTTGGTTTGGTTGAGATGCTACCTTTGTTTCTTCCTTTTTCCCTCTCTTTTAACACATTACATCCTTGAGAAGCTTGTACCTGCGTGTGCCGGGTCGTGGCGATGGTGTGGGACTCTTACCCTTCTCAGAACCACTCTCTTCACGATGATGATCATGCTGCTTGATCATTTTCTCGCCGGAATACTCCGAACGGTGGGTGGCTCCGGCCTCGTTTCCGGCCGACACCGGTTTCTTCGAATTGGAGCCAATATGTCTCAAGTTCTTCTCCTCGCTATGGCACCAATCGCACAGTTCTATATCCGGTAATTCTCCGTAGTAGTTGCTACAATACCTGAAAAAAAGATAAATTGAACTTTAAGTTTAATTCACTCCTAAAGTAACACCAACATTGAAAAGTACAAAATTCAAATAAAAAAATCATACATGTTTTATGAAGCTACACGTATATGAACATAAAAGGTAGCATAAATATGGCCATGATCATGATTTTTGCATCATGGTTATAAAAAACAATAGAGTTCTTGTGAAAACTAAATTAGATGATTATGTTATGATAAATAAAGCTTGGACTTTTATGATTTTTGAATGATGGTTATGAAAACAATAGAGATAATAATAAAGGGAATGGTACTGATAATTTGAGAAGGAGTAGAAGAAAGGGAGCATCATACGAGTGCTGGAAGCGATTGCGGCATTTGTTGCAGCGAAAAAGCTTGTCTGGGAAACCAACGTCGCCGCACATGCAGCAAACGGTTTGAAGATCCACCATTGGTTTTGGTGTCACAGGGATGAATGAAAAAAAGAAGAGGAAAAATAGGCGAATTTGGAGGGTGGGAGAGAGAAAGAGAGAGACCCAGAAAGCCAAAGAGTAAACAAGAACCCAAAAAAGAGAGAGAATATAATCACTCCGAGAAGAGAGAAGAAACACAAGAGAAGAGAGGAGAGAGAAATAGAGATAGAGAGAGTTTACACTTTATATAGAGGAAGATTAGAAGTGCGGAACTGCTCATGTTGAGTTGGTGTATGGAACTGATGCATAGTTTATTTTTTATTTATAGAAAATTAAAGAAACTCTATTGGATATATTTTTTAAAAATTTAATTTAAATAAAAGAATTTTTTTAAAACCATCAGGATTGGTGTGAAGTATTAACTAGTTTTGATGATTGTTAATTTTCACAAATTTTTTTGAATAGTCACTTTTAATAAATTTTGTTCTTTCAAACACATTTTTTCTATCATAAGTTTCAAACCTAATATCTTACTTAAAGGATCAAGTTTAATGTCAATTGAACCTAAATTGTTAAATAAAAAAAGTTATTAACTCTAATAGAGAGAATTAGTCTTCTAGAAAGAGTAGTTTATATTTTTTTTATAACAATTAAACGCAAGTAACCAGATGAGATTATAATAACTTATGTATATAATTTAATTAATTGAGCTAAATTTATTTAGTGCAGCATAGCCCATATTTAATGTTAGACAGTATTTTAAATATAATTTTTTAAAAGAAAATATCAATAAACAGAATATATATATATGTACATTTTAAAGGTACGTGGTTCAAAATTTTAAATTTGATAATTTTTAAATGATTCAAAGTATAAAATTTATACTAAACAAAGAAAGAAGAGATAGGAGAGAGAGGTGAGATTAACGTTGTTATAGAAAGAAATACCAAAAAAAAAAGAAAAAATGTAAAAAAAATGTTGACATTTAACTAAAATTAAATAAAATAGCGATATATTCACAACAGGTAGACCACAGCTCGCAGTCATTTTCAGTTAGGGCAGGCAGCCATACAGAGAGAGAAAGTGGGGTGGAAAAGACAGTTATGACCCATTGCCGAAGTTGTTTGATTATCATTTCTTACTTATCTTTTATCTATTTCTTCCTTTCCTTTTCAACCGCTTTTGTCCGATTTGTGGATTTTGGAACTTGCCATATAAAATTGGTAAGTTAGCCATCAAGGATTGCAAGCATCACCATTTCATTTCCACGCACTCTGTGATGCACGCAAATCACCGTTTCGACTTTCGATAGCAACCAATGCTAACCAAAGCAGCAAGACTATTAATAATCAGTTAATTACAGGATGCAAACGTTTAAAACTTTCCGGGATGTCATTTTACACAATAATATATATTTTACTCACTATTTAACGCGTCATCATCTCACGTCTCTAAGTTAATCAACTATTAACCAATTATAGAATAACATTTCATACTTAATTAGCTACTCATTTGAAAGTATCTAAGTACCCGCATGTATTTCCACTTCTCCTATCTTGAACGAAAGTATCCAAGTTTCCTTTTGTCAAAAAAAAAAAAGAAAAAGAAAAAGAGCTACTAATTTGAAAGACTAGCAAGTAGCAGGTATAACATGAATTGAAGGGTGTGGATATACTTTAATTTGAATAAATTTTGAACAATACATATATGAAATTTATAAAAAGAAAACTTCAAATTTTTAAATAAATAAATAAAAGTAGCTTAGACTTATTAGGTGAAAAAAGTAAAGTTCAAATTGAAAAGAATAATTTTAGAATCTAAATAGTTAATTTTTTAAAAGGAAATGAAAAATTTTGATATTAAAATTTAAAGAAGCTAAAAATAAGATTTGAGGAGGAAAAAAAAAGAAATTTTAGTATGGAAGAGACTATTAATATAGTAAAATTTTTAAAATACATATAAATAAATGATATATAACTGTGAAATCTTGTATCATATGACAAATACAGTTAATAAGAGACGGTCTTACGTTCACAAACGAAAACATTGATTTATAAGATAGAAGTTAATTATAGAAATTACTTATATATATATATATATAGTAACGTATATTTGATTAATTATTTCGAAGGTACATTTAACAATGTTTTAAGTCTTGTAAAATCTTAATCTTCAAATATTAATCATTTATTTAATGGGTAATTCTTGCATTTTGTTTTTACTAAAACTCCCATTGTTAGTGAGCTAATGGGATAGAGCCTAAAGGAAATGTTTTTTTGTTAGCAACATACCATCCATGTACGGCAGGGTTTATAAGGTTAACTTCAAAGGAGAAAAGAAAAAGAAAGAAAAATTATGAGTTTGAATCTATCTAGAAAAATTAATAAACTAACAAGTAACATTTTACTTGTTGATAAAAAAAAAAAAAAAACAAATGAATACAATGATATGAATGCTTAACTCAATGTTTTTGCTCATATGTTACATCTCAAAGTTGCCCGAAGTCCTTTTGGGGATTGTTTAACCAAACTCATTATGGCCGTTTATCTTTACTTTAACGTATCTTCTTCACTCTCTAACATATGGTAGACTTCCTTAGCAATCAAAAAATAAATTTCGTGATATGGAAATAATAAACAATTCTTTTTATAAAATATTGATTTTTAATTTTTACTTATTAACTTATTAATTAATTATTTCATTTCATTTTACTCCCTTCCAATATACTGAATTCTTGTATATGTCTCTAGTTAACCGATTTATAATGCAAACCATGTATAGAGGCTAAAACAACAATCAACCAAATCAAAAGATAAGTAATCTAATGTAGCTTTAATAATATTTGACTAAAAAATATAATATATATTTATATATACTTAATTATAATTGAACAATTAAATGGTTAACATTTTTATATAAAGTAAACAAGTGAGTATATGAAATTGTACTTAGATTATGAGTTTGATTCATCTAAAAATCTGTATAAAGTTAAAAGGTGGAAAATCATTTAGCATTGATTTTAAATGGTTTATATTTATAAAATGTTTTAGTTTGGAATAAACTCTGTTCAATATATGTAAAAAATCATATCACTATAGTATTTACCTCAATTCATTATCATCTCACTTGCATATATAATTGTTATGGTGTAGGACACGATGTGTGATTTGACTCATGCAACATAAAGTAGGTTGAGAGAAAAGGACACGATCAGAGAGAGGAAATTTAGAGAGTTCAGAGAGAGAGAGAGATCTTTTTAGTCTCATAGTATTGAGTTGTATTACAATATTTTGATTACAGAATATCTATTTATAGTGTTTACCTAGTGATATTATCATGTTGAACAAGTGACCCCAATAACTTGAGAGCCGATGAATTAAGTTTCTAAATTCCTACTAATAAACTTTTCACCCCCTTCTAGATGATAGGCTCAGAATGTAGAAGAAGAAACAATAATCAATTTAATAATATTCTTTAAACATGCAAGACAAAATTGATTGCAATAACATAAATGAGATAAAGGAAGAGAGAGATGTAAACTCGATTTATACTGGTTCGACCACTTCCCGTACGTGCCTACGTCCAGTCCTTAAGCAACCCACTTGAGATTCTCCATTATCTTTGTAAAAATCCTTTTTCAACTTCTGAACACCCAAGGAATCACTTTCCCTTGTGTTCAGGAAACTCACAATTCAAGAGACAATCAGTCTCTTAATTACAATTGACTTTCTGAGAAGAACAGAAAGATTACTCTCCTTTAGAGTGGATAATACAATTTGAAGTTCCTGGATGAACTCTCAATAGATTTGCAAGTGTTTGCCGAAGAGTTGTTGAGAGAGCATTTGACAATGAAGTTCTCTTGGAATATCTCTCTCTTGCTTTTTGAAATCAGACACACATATATATAGGTCCTTCGTGCCTTTTCAAAATGGTTTGAAGAGATGTGTCATTTCAAAAAGTTTTTTCTAAAATTTTTCACTAGTAATCGATTACAGGTTTCTAGTAATCGATTATACAATTATATTTTGAAGGGTCATGACTTTTGAATTTGAATTTCAAGAGTATCGTTGCTGGTAATCGATTACAAACATCTGGTAATTGATTACAGGTTCAAAATTCAAATTCAAAACCCTTTTTAACATTACCAGAGCATTGGATGTCTTAGAAATACTTTGTTTTGAGGTAAGGCTTGATCTTTAGTTAATCTTGAAGTAAGGATTTGTTTGTTGAAGCAACCTTGTATTAATCTTGAAGCAACCTTGTTTACTTTGGCATCATCAAAATCATGTATTCATACATTCACATATCAATCATGTGACTTATCACCATTATTTACATTAAATATCCTTTTATCACTACTACAAATAATGGCTTTTTATCAATGTTAAAAAAAACACAGTGGCAATCTCGTAAATAACACAAGTTTGTTAACATCAATTTTTCATAAAACCGATGTTAACACGAGTTTGTTAACATCGATATTTTGTAAAATCGATGTTAACATAAGTTTGTTAATGATGCAATCCTCGCTAGGAAGGAACCAGTCACTAGAGCCATGAGCAAGAGGCCCCAAGAGGATTGGACTAGAACTGCTGAAGAAGGCCCTAGGGTTCTCATGAACCTCAAGGTAGATTTCTAAGCCCATATGCCAAGGTTGGGTCCAATTATCTTTGTACATATTAAATTAGGATGTCATTATATTTGGTCCTTGTATTTAGGGCTCCATAATGTAGGTAGGATACCCTAGAAATATAGGATTTTTCAGCCCTTGTATTTTAGGGCACCTATACTAGTTTTTGTATTAGGGGTAATTTTGTAATTTCACATGCACTAAGTGAATATTAAATTGTCTGTTGGGAAATAAATTTAATTGAATTGGTAGAAGCCCAATCCAATTAAATTTTAAAGGGGGAGGTGAGCATTTGCTTACTACACCCCATTGCCACATCATACAGTCATACTTTGTGTATGTCCTTCATACTTTACATGTCGCATGACACCTAAGCACACTTAGTGGAGAATCTCGGAATTGATCTTGGATTAGTGGGTTGAACCATAACTGAAATTCACTAATCATAATTAGTGAAATTTTGGCTCCACAAATTCAAGTGAAATTTGAATTGAAATTCAAATTTTCCTCCAATTTTGTGTGACACTTAGGCTATAAATAGAGGTCATGTGTGTGCATTTTTTTCAAATTTGATCATTTGAGAATTAAACTTCAAAGTTCAGACTTCTTTAGAGACACTAAATTTCGTGCTCTTCTCTTCCTCTCCCTTCATTCATCTTCTTCTACCTTCAAACTCTTATCCATGACTTCCTATGGTAGTGAGCTTCTTCTAGACTCATCTTCTACTTGAAGTGGCATCTCCTCTCAACTCTTCTTCTTCTCCATTCCGCTGCCATTAAAATTCAAGAAGCAAAGGACTCCATTGATGAAGAAGATCCAAGGCCTACAAGCTCCAATGGAGCTACATCATGTGGTATCAAGAGCATCTTCATCTAGGTGATGTTCTTTTGCTTCCTCTATCTTTTTGTTCGGTGAATCCTCTTTAATTCCTTGCTCTTCATCGTATTATCCATGTATATCCTCCATTGTCTTGTGGTTTGGTGCTGTTTAAAGTAGATTAAAAAAAATAAACCGATTAATTCTTAGATCTACACTTGTTCTTGCATTTCTATGGTTCAAATTTTGTAGATCTACTCTTGAATCATGTTTTTGTGTTGATTTTAGGTTCTATCATTTTTCTTTCATAATATTATTGTTCTGAACCTTAGATCTAAATTTTCTTCCAAAATATTGATTAGAAAAAAAAAACACAAAAATCTAAGTGTAAATCACTTAATCCATGTTGTCTAGAGTCATGTTTAGTCATAGTAATTGTCACATTATGTTCTAAGTTTGTGTTGAATTTTTATTTTGTTGATTGAATTCTAGATACATTTTTTCATGTATTCTTGTCATTCTTAGCCTATCTTTTGAATTTTGAATCTAATTCATGCATGTTATTTAGTTCATAACATGTTTTAAATCAATTCCTAGAAGTAGTCTTGTTGTTGAACTCTTTTTTTTTTTGTTTTCTAAGTTTCCTACATGATGCCTATGATGAAGTTAAGTTGTGGTGCTGAGTTGTGGCTGGATTTTTGAATCAAAATAAGTCTTAAGCTCTCTTGAATTGTGTTATTCAAGATAATTGAGAATAAGCAAACACAAATTGTAACTATCCAAGCCTTAAGCAACATAAACACTACTCTTGATTTCTAGGTTGAAATCGCTGGTGCTGGCAGCTTGAACATACGAACTTGTATAAATTATTGGGAATTGGTAACTACGTGTTTTGAGATGAAATTTTTACTGAATTTTCTAGAAATCTGGACCAAAATTATAAAAAAAGAAACAAGCGATTTGGATAAAAGGAAAAAATAACAAAAATCCAACAATTTGGCAGAAAAATCAGTGTCTAGGAAAAAAAAGTGAAAGGGAAGTGTGTTTGTTGTTTTGGCTCAAAATTTGTTCTACAATTGGTGCCTATTTTATACCAATCGTAGTTTTGAAATTTAAATTGAAAATTAGTGTGAAGAAAATGTTCCAAAACTATAGGTTTCTTGAGTCTTTTTATTTAAGTTTTTTTACTCTACTCTAGAGCCATTCTAAGTTTCTCGTTGAGTCCTAGCTTGCTTTTATGTGCTTTTCATTGCTTTAATTGTTGAAAAATCCCTGAAAATTTGTCTTGTTAAAATTCTATTGGTTTAAATTTCATTTCATTTTTTGGGTCTTTGGTTATTGCTAGTCTCTTTGTTTACTTGTTTGTGAGTTGCCATATAGGGAATTGGAAAGGAGGATTGGTGCCATCCCTTGAAGAATTTGAGTCAAGAAGCAAGGGGAAAACCATCTTAAGAGCTATTGGACTAAGAAGCACTCCAAATTGAGTGAATCACCAAAGAGAGAACAGCCACCAAAATTGAGGACCTTGTTGTAATTTTGTAATTGACAATTTAATTACTTTCATTGCTTTCAAATTTTGTAACAAAAAGGCCTTTCATCATTGGAAGTAAGTTGGGAGCCTCCAATAGGTCACCCTACTTCCATTTGTGTGTAATAATTTTAGGAAATTTTCCCATTAGGATTGTGAGTGTTTTGTTGGGAACCTTCAATGTATTCATCCAAACACTCTTTGGATTCACCTAGTTTACATTTCTTGCTTACTTTCATAGCTTATTTCCTTTACCTTCCATTGTCAAACCACCTAGATAGCTTACCTTTTACCAATTAGTTTTGACCTTATCTTTCACACCTCTTTTAGTGTTTATTTTTGCTAGTTTCAACCATAGTTTTTTTTACCTTTTGTTTTCAAACCCCCAACAAGAAAGAACCATAACTTAGGAACCAACATGAGTCTTCATTCTTCATCTAATGTTAATGGTGAGGGTTCTACTCCTAAGGATCCCTTGTATAAGATATTAGATGAGTTGAGATCCCTTAAGTTGTGGAAAGAAAAACAAGAGAGAAAAGAAAAAGGTAAAAAAAGAGTGGAAGAAATAAGTCAAGATGAAAGAGAGAAAATAAGGGAGGAAGAAAGAAGAAAAATAATGAAAAAAATGAAAAGAGAAAAACATGTCTCCTATAGTAGTCATGACTCTTGCAAGAGTTTAAGTGAAGAACTTAGCGACTATTATAGAGGGCGTCATAGTTCACATACTAAACATCACTCCCAAAGAGGAGAAAATGATAGAAGGCCCCAAGAGATTAACATTAGCCTCCCATATTTCCATAGAAAAGATAATGTTGAGGCCTACTTAGATCGGTAAATGAAGGTTGAACAACTCTTTGCTTGCCATCATATTAGCGAAGAGAGAAAAGTTCCATTGGCTACCCTTAGCTTTCAAGGGTATGCCCTCTATTGGTGGACTTCCCTTGTTAGGGAACGAAAGATTCATGGGGATCCTCCAGTAGAGTATTGGAATGATCTTAAGAATGTCCTTAGGAAGAGGCACATTCCCTCCTACTATGAAAGGGAGCTCATGGACAAGCTACAAAGGTTGAGACAAGGGAGTATGGGTGTTGAAGAATATAGACAACAAATGGAACTATTCCTTTTAAGAGCTGGACATAGGGAGGAGGAAAGAACAAGCATAGCTAGGTTCCTTAGTGAGCTTAATATGGAAGTGAGGGACAAGGTTGAACTCCTTCCATATAGGGACCTAGATCAGCTAGTCCAACTTTGTATAAGAGTGGAGCAACAACTTAAAAGAAAGCCTTCTTCAAAATCTTATGGCTCTCAGTCTTATCCAAGGAAGGACCAAGCCCATGGAATTTTGGGGGCTGAACCTTCAAAACCCAAGGAAGATAAGGGTAAGACCATAGAGAAATACACCCCTAAGACTAGTTCCCAAGAAAGGACTAGCAACATTAAATACTTCGAATGTCTTGGGAGAGGTCACATTGCCTCTTAATGCCCCACAAAGAAAACCATTGATGTAGCTCCATTGGAGCTTGTATCCCTTGAATCTTCTTCATCAATGGAGTCCTTTGCTTCTTGAATTTTAATGGCAGCGGAATAGAAAAGAAGAAGAGTTGAGAGGACACGCCACTTCAAGGAGAAGATGAGTCAAGAAGAAGCTCACCATCATAGGAAGCCATGGATAAGAGCTTGGAGGTAGGAGAAGAAGAATGGAGGGAGAAGGAGAGAGCGAGCACGAAATTTGTGCCTTAAAAGAGGTCTGAACTTTAAAGTGTAATTATCAAATGATCAAAGTTGAAAAATGCACACACATGACCTCTATTTATAGCCTAAGTCTCACATAAAATTGGAGGGAAATTTGAATTTCTATTCAAATTTCAATTGAATTTGTGGAGCCAAATTTTGGAGCCAAAATTTCACTAATTATGATTAGTGAATTTTAGTTATGGTTCAACCAAATAATCCAAGAGCAAGTCCAAGATTCTTCACTAAGTGTGCTTAGGTGTCATGAGGCATGTAAAGCATGAATGACATGCACAAAGTGTGACTATATGATGTGACAATGGGGTGTAGCAAACAAATGCTCACCTCCCCCTTTAAAATTTAATTGGATTAGGCTTCTCCCAATTAAATTAAATTTATTTCTCAACACACACATCAAATATTCACTTAATGCATGTGAAATTACAAAACTACCCCTAATACAAAAACTAGTCTAGGTACCCTAAAATAGAAGGGCTGAAAAATCCTACATTTCTAGGGTACCTTACCTACATTATGAAGCCCTAAATACAAGGCCCAAAAATAATGAAACCTTAATCTAATATGTACAAAGATAAGTGGGATCATACTTAGCCCATGGGCCCGAAATCTACCGTAAGGCTCTTGAGAACCCTAAGGCCTTCTCTTGCATCTCTGGCCTAATCTACTTGGAGTGTTCTATCCAATGCCCTTGCGGGGTAGGATTGCATCAACCATGATCACGAGGGGTCAAGACATTTATAGTAGTTAAGAGGAGACTACTTCTTGCCTTTCCTCTAGTGGAAGTGAAGATGAAGTAAGGGGTGAAGAGTCTAGTGAGGAAGTTTACCCCCATGAAGAAGGTGACCTCTTAATGGTTAGAAGGCTCCTTGGAGGTCAATCTTGTGATCTATCTCAATCCCAAAGAGAGAACATCTTTCATACAAGATGCAAAATTTTAGATAAAACTTGTTCTCTCATTGTGGATAGTGGATCTTGTTGAAATTCTTGTAGCACAAGATTAGTTTCCAAGTTGAACCTCACTATCATTCCCTACCCAAAACCTTATAAACTTCAATGGCTCAATGAGCAAGGGGAAATGATAGTTAACCAACAAGTGAAGGTACCTTTCTCCATTGGGACATATAAGGATGAAGTTAATTGTGATATAGTTCCCATGGAGGTAGGACATATTTACATTGGCCTAACTAATGAGATTACCCTCACCCATCTTAGCACTAAATTTGTGTTGCATCCTTAAACATCTTCACAGGTGGCCAAAGATCAACTAATTATGAAAGATAAGAGGGATAAGGAAGAAAAACTAGAAAAAAAAAAAAAAGAAAAAGAAGGATAGTAAGGCCTTGTCTTCAAAGGCCAAGGGGAAGGAAAAAGAGGAAAAGGATTCTTCCAAGAAGATTGTTAAGAAGGAAAATTATTTTGCAACAAAAGGTGATATTAAAAGAGCACTCTTTCTTAAACAATCTTTCTACCTTCTCCTATCAAGGGAAACATCCCTTAGCACTGCCATAATTCCTACATTTGAGACCTTACCCCCAAAGGTCCAAGAACTCTTACATGAATTTGGTGATATATTTCCCAAAGAGATACCCCTTGGGCTACCTCCTTTAAGGGGAATAGAACACCAAATATATTTAGTCCCAGGAGCAAGCCTTCCTAATAGGCCAGCCTATAGGACTAACCCTCAGGAGACTAAGGAGATAGAGTCTCAGGTTAAAGAATTGTTGGAGAAGGGCTGGGTCTAAGAGGGCCTAAGCCCATGTGCTGTGCTAGTGTTGTTGGTGCCCAAAAAGGATGGTACGTGGAGAATGTGTATAAATTGAAGGGCCATCAATAACATCACTGTAAAGTATAGGCACCCCATTCCTAGACTTGATGAATTGCTTGATGAGTTGCATGGTGCCAATATCTTTTCAAAAATTGATCTTAAAAGTGGTTATCACCAAATCAGGATGAAAAAGGGTGATGAGTGGAAAACCGCTTTCAAGACCAAGTTTGGTTTGTATGAATGGCTAGTGATGCCTTTTGGGCTCACTAATGCACCAAGCACCTTTATGAGGCTTATGCATCATGTCTTAAGGGATTTCATTGGTAGATTTGTAGTTGTTTATTTTGATGATATTTTAGTGTACAGTAGGAGCCTAGATGATCACCTAGGACATCTTAGGCAAGTTCTTTTAGTCCTTAGGAAAAACACCCTCTATGCAAATATAGAGAAGTGTACCTTTTATGTAGATAATATAGTTTTCTTAGGGTTTGTAGTTGGCAGAAATGGGGTCCAAGTGGACCCTGAGAAAATCAAGGCCATCCAAGAATGGCCGACCCCAAAAAGTGTGGGAGATATTAGGAGCTTCCATGGGTTAGCAAGCTTCTATAGAAGGTTCATTCCTAATTTCTCTACAATTGCATCACCTCTCAATGAGCTGGTGAAGAAAAATGTGGCATTTACCTGGGGTGAAAAACAAGAGCAAGCCTTTGCTTTGCTCAAAGAAAAGCTTACTAAGGCACCTGTTCTAGCTCTTCCTGACTTTTCTAAAACTTTTAAGCTAGAATGTGATGCCTCTGGAGTGGGAGTTAGAGTTGTATTGTTACAAGGTGGGCACCCTATTGCTTATTTTAGTGAAAAACTTCATAGTGCCACCCTCAACTACCCCACCTATGATAAAGAGCTTTATGCCTTAATAAGAGCCCCTCAAACTTGGGAACATTTCCTTGTTTGCAAGGAATTTGTCATTCATAGTGATCACCAATCACTTAAGTACATTAGAGGGAAAAGCAAGTTAAACAAAAGGCATGCAAAATGGGTAGAGTACCTAGAGCAATTTCCATATGTTATCAAATACAAAAAGGGAAAAAAATGTGGTAGTTGATGCCCTCTCTAGGAGACATACATTGTTTTGCTCCCTAGGAGCTCAAATTTTAGGATTTGATAATATTAGGGACTTGTATGCTTTAGATGAACATTTCTCTCCCATTTATAAGAGTTGTGGGAAAAAGGCCCAAGATGGATTCTATTTGGCTGAGGGGTATTTGTTCAAAGAAGGAAAGCTTTGCATACCCCAAGGATCCATTAGGAAATTACTTGTGAAAGAGAGCCATGAGGGTGGGCTCATGGGCCACTTTGGGATAGACAAGACCCTTGTCTTACTCAAAGAAAAGTTTTATTGGCCCCATATGAAGAAAGATGTCCATAAGCATTGCACTAGGTGTGTGGCTTGTTTACAAGCCAAGTCTAGGGTCATGCCTCAAGGGCTATCCACACCCTTACCCATCCCCTCTTCACCTTGGGTAGACATTAGTATGGACTTTGTCCTTGGGCTTCCTAGAACCCAAAGAGGTGTAGACTCTATCTTTGTGGTGGTGGATAGGTTTAGCAAGATGACACTCTTTGATGCAAGCTCCATTGGAGCTTGTAGGCCTAGGATCTTCTTCATCAATGGATTCCTTTGCTTCTTGAAAGATAAATGGCAGCGGAATGGAGAAGGAAGAGAGAGAGGAGACGCCACTTCAAGGAGAAGATGAGTCTAGAAGAAGCTCACCACCATAGGAGGCCATGGATAAGAGCTTGGAGGAAGAAAGAGATGAATGAAGGGAGAGGGAGAGAAGAGCACGAAATTTTGTGCTCTAAATGAGCTTTGAGATCTGAAGTTATTATTCAAATGATCAAAGTTGAAAAAAATACACACACATGACCTCTATTTATAGCCTAAGTGTCACACAAAATTGGAGGGAAATTCAAATTTCACTTGAATTTGAAATTGAATTTGTGGAGCCAAACTTTGGAGCCAAAATTTCACTAATTATGATTAGTGAATTTTAGTTATGGTTCAGCCCACTAATCCAAGATCAATTACAAGATTCTCCACTAAGTGTGCTTAGGTGTCATGAGGCATGAAAAGCATGAAGGACATGCACAAAGTGTGACTATATGATGTGGCAATGGGGTGTAGTAAGCAAATGCTCACCTCCCCCTCTAAAATTTAATTGGATTGGGCTTCTACCAATTCAATTAAATTTATTTCCAACCACACACATCAAATATCCACTTAGTGCATGTGAAATTACAAAACTACCCCTAATACAAAAACTAGTCTAGGTGCCCAAAAATACAAGGGCTGAAAAATCCTATATTTCTAGGGTACCCTACCTACAATATGGAGCCCTATATACAAGGACCAAATATAATGACATCCTAGTCTAATATGTACAAAGATAATTGGACCCAACCTTGGCCCATGGGCTCAGAAATCTACCCTAAGGTTCATGAGAACCCTAGGGCCTTCTTCAGCAGCTCTAGCCCAATCTTCTTGGAGCCTCTTGCTCATGGTTCTAGTGATTGGTCCCTTCCTAGGGAGGATTGCATCACTCTTTATACCATGCCACAAGGTGGATGATGCTTCCCACATCTCAAAACTCTTTTTCAGGGAAGTTGTGAGACTCCATGGTTTGCCTAGGACCATTGTGTCAGATAGAGATGCTAAGTTCGTTAGCCACTTCTGGAAAACCTTATGGGCTAAGCTAGGAACTAAACTTATTTTCTCTACCACTTGTCATCCACAAACTGATTGACAAAAAGAGGTAGTGAATAGGTCTTTAGCCACCCTTTTAAGGGCTCTTCTGAAAGGCAACCATAAGTCTTGGGATGAGTATCTTCCTCATGTAGAATTTGCCTACAACAGGGGGGGTTCCTAGAACCACCAAGCAGTCCCCTTTTGAGGTTGTCTATGGGTTCAATCCCCCAACACCATTAGACCTCATTCCTTTCCCATTGGACACTTCTTTTATACATAAAGAAGGGGAATCTAGGTCAGAGTTTGTAAAGAAGTTGCCTGAGAGGGTTAAGAACCAAATAGAGAACCAAACAAAGGTGTATTCAACTAAATGAAATAAAGGAATAAAATAGCTAGTTCTTAATAAGGGTGACTGGGTTAGGCTCCATCTTAGGAAGGATAGATTCCCTACTAAAAGGAAATCCAAGCTTAGCCCTAGAGGAGATGGACCTTTTCAGGTTTTGGAGAGGATCAATAGCAATGCCTATAGTTGGACCTCCCAGAAGAGTATAGAGTCAGCACCACTTTTAACATTGCTGATTTAATTCCTTTTGCAAGTGGAGCTAATATTGAGGAGGAGGAACTAACAAATTTGAGGTCAAATCCTCTTCAAGGGTGGAGGGGATGATCCAATCCTCCCTAGGAAGGGACCACTCACTAGAGCCATGAGCAAGATGCTCCAAGAGGATTGGGCTAAAGCTGTTGAAGAAGGCCCTAGGGTTCTCATGAACCTCAGGGTAGATTTTTAAGCCCATGGGCCAAGGTTGGGTCCAATTATCTTTGTACATATTAGATTAGGATGTCATTATATTTGGTCCTTGTATTTAGGGCTCCATAATGTAGGTAGGGTACCATAGAAATATAGGATTTTCAGCCCTTGTATTTTAGGGCACCAAGATTAGTTTTTTATTAGGGGTAGTTTTGTAATTTCACATAACTGAATATTTGATATGTGTGTTGGAAAATAAATTTAATTGAATTGGTAGAAGCCCAATCCAATTAAATTTTAGAGGGGGAGGTGAGCATTTGCTTACTACACCTCATTGCCTCATCATATAGTCACACTTTGTGCATGTCCTTCATGCTTGACATGCCACATGACACCTAAGCACACTTAGTGGAGAATCTTGGAATTGATCTTGGATTATTGGGCTGAACCATAACTGAAATTCACTAATCATAATTAGTGAAATTTTGGCTCCACAAATTCAATTTCAAATTCAAGTGAAATTTGAATTAAAATTTAAATTTCCCTCCAATTTTGTGTGACACTTAGGCTATAAATAGAGGTGATGTGTGTGCATTTTTTTCAACTTTGATCATTTGAGAATTAAACTTCAAAGTTCAGACTTCTTTAGAGGCTCTAAATTTCATGCTCTTCTCTTCCTCTCCCTTCATTCATCTTCTGCTACCTTCAAGCTCTGATCCATGGCTTCCTATGGTGGTGAGCTTCTTCTAGACTCATCTTCTACTTGAAGTGGCGTCTCCTCTCAACTCTTTTTCTTCTCCATTCCACTGCCATTAAAATTCAAGAAGCAAAGGACTCCATTGATGAAGAAGATTCAAGGCCTACAAGCTCCAATGGAGCTACATATTTTAACATCGGTTTTTTAAAAAACGGATGTTAACCAACTTTGATGACATCAGTTTTACCAAAAACAGATGTTACTGAAGAATGTAGAGAAAATCCAACATCGGTTTTTGGTTTTCGGTTTTTTGAAAAATTGATATTGTGAGATCTTTTAATCATCGTCTAGCACCGAAAACCCTAAAGCTTAGTAACTTTGAAACCTCCCACTCTCATCACTCTCACTTGAATGCTTTTGCACTCTGATTCACAACCTCTCATGGCACTGTAACTCCGTCATCGCCAGCATTGCAACCTCTCATGGTGCTACAACATCATTTTTGTCCTCAGTCACAGCGCACTACAACCTCATTGTCACTCTCACAGTTTTGCAACATCATTGTCAGGGATGTTTATATCCATACTGATGTAGCTCCAAGTGGAGCTTGTAGGCCTTGGATCTTCTCCATCAATGGAGTCCTTTGCTTCTTGAAGATTAATGGCAGTGGAATGGAGAAAGAGAAAGATGATTGGAGACGCCACTTCAAGGAGAAGATGAGTCAAGAAGAAGCTCGCCACCAAAGGAAGCCATGGATAAGAGCTTGAAGGTAGGAGAAGAAGAATGGAGGGAGAAGGAGCACGGAATTTTATGCCTCAAAAGAGGTCTGAACTTTGAAGTATAATTCTCAAATGATAAAACTTGAAAAAATGCACACACATGGCCTCTATTTATAGCCTAAGTGTCACACAAAATTGGAGGAAAATTTGAATTTCTATTCAAATTTCACTTGAATTTAAAATTGAATTTGTGGAGCCAAATTTTGGAGCCAACATTTCACTAATTATGAATAGTGAATTTTAGCTATGGTTCAGCCCACTAATCTAAGATCAAGTCCAAGATTCTCCACTAAGTGTGCTTAGGTGTCATGAGACATGTAAAACATGAAGGACATGCACAAAGTGTGACTATATGATGTGGCAATGAGGTGTAGCAAGCAAATGCTCACCTCCCCCTCTAAAATTTAATTGGATTGAGCTTCTCCCAATTCAATTAAATTTATTTCCCAACACACACATCAAATATTCACTTAATGCATGCAAAATTACAAAACTATCCCTAATACAAAAACTAGTCTAGGTGCTGTAAAATACAAGGGCTGAAAATTCCAACATTCTTAGGGTACCCTACCTACATTATGGAGCCCTAAATAGAAGGCCCAAAAATATTGAAATCCTAATCTAATATGTACAAAGATAAGGGGGCTCATACTTAGCCCATGGGCCCGAAATCTACCGTAAGGCTCATGAGAACCTTAGGGTCTTCTCTTGTGTCTGTGACCCAATCTTCTTAGAGTCTTCTATCCAATGCCCTTGGGGGGTAGGATTGAATCATTCCCTCCCCCTTGAAAAGGATTTGACCTCAAATCCAGAGGTTCTTGAAAATCTGGGCTTCTTCCCTCAACACCTGTAAAAAGAATAAAAACATATATATTAGTAGTGTTTGGTATGTTGGTGTAAGGTAAGGTCTGAAAACCCATTTCTTGGGTATCTTCCCATGAGAGAACTTGGTTCCTCACCAACTTAATGAGTGGTGCTACAAGTATAGAAAAATATGGGACAAACCTTTTGTAAAAGTTTGTTAAGTTATGGAAGCCCCAAATTTTCCTTATACTTGGTGGAGTGGGCCACTCAGGAATGACCTTTATTCTCTTAGGATTTGTGGGAAACCCTTGATCACTATTTAAAAAATTAAGGAAAGTAATGCAATAAAACATACCTTTTTCTGTATTTTCATGTTGATTATTCCTACCAAAAAGTACGACAAACATAAGGTATACCATATGAGCACCTAAGTTTGTATTGAAACTAAAAATAAAAACAAACCTTCCTAAAGACTCCCTATGTATGTGAATCATGATGATGTTGGATGGATTGGTGATTTTACAAAAGAGGGTTGTACCACTCAACACATTCATCATACCACCTATCATAGGGATTCGATGCCTCATAAGGAGTTAAGCTCTTATGAACCAAACCCTCATCCTACAACTTCAACAACTCCTTTACTTGAGGAATAACCTCAAGCTTAAGAGGTATGGCAGTGCCAATGGATGTTTCCCTTGATAGGAAAATATGCCATGGCCTTCCTAAAAGAATATGCCCTGCCTCCATGGGAACTATATCACAATTAACTTCGTCCTTATATGTCCCAATGGAGAAAGGTACCTTCACTTGTTGGTTAACTATCATTTCCCCTTGCTCAATGAGCCATTGAAGTTTATATGGTTTTGGGTAGGGAATGATAGTGAAGTTCAACTTGGAAACTAATCTTGTGCTACAACAATTGCAACAAGATCCACTATCCACAATGAGAGAACAAGTTTTATTTAAAATTTTGCATCCTGTATGAAAGATGTTCTCTCTTTGGGATTGACATAGATCACAAGATTGACCTCCAAGGAGCCTTCTAACCATTAGGAGGTCACCTTCTTCATGGGGGTAGACTTCCTCACTAGACTCTTCACCCCTTACTTCATCTTCACTTCCACTAGAGGAAGGGGAAGAAGTAATCCCCTCTTGACTACAATAAATGTCTTGACCCCTCATAATCATGGTTTTATTTGTGGGGCATTGAGAGGCAATGTGACCTCTCCCAAGACATTTGAAGCATTTAATGTTGCTAGTCCTTTCTTGGGAACTAGTCTTAGGGGTGGATTTCTCTATGGTCTTACCCTTGTCTTCCTTGGGTTTTGAAGGTGCATCCCCCAAAATTCCATGGGCTTGGCCCTTCCTTGGATAAGAGTGAAAGCCATAAGATTTTGAAGGCTTTCTTTTAAGTTGTTGCTCCACTCTTATACAAAGTTGGACTAGCTCATCTAGGTCCCTATATGGAGGAGTTCAACCTTGTACCTCACTTCCATATTATGCCCACTAAGGAACCTAGCTATGCTTTTTCTTTCCTCCTCCCTAAGTTCAGCTCTTAAAAGGAATAGTTCCATTTGTTGTCTATATTCTTCAACACTCATACTCCCTTGTCTCAGCCTTTGGAGCTTGTCCATGAGCTCCCTTTCATAGTAGGAGGGAATGTGCCTCTTCCTAAGAGCACTCTTAAGATCATTCCAATACTCTACTGGAGGATCCCCATGAATCCTTCGTTCCCTAACATGGGATGTCCACCAGTAGAGGGCATACCCTTGAAAGCTAAGGATAGCCAATGGAACTTTTCTCTGTTCGCTAATATGATGGCAAGCAAAGAGTTGTTCAACCTTCACTTCCCAATCTATGTAGGCCTCAACATTATCTTTTCCATGGAAATATGGGAGGCTAATGTTAACCTCTTGAGGCCTTCTATCCTTTTCTCTTCTTTAGGAATAATGTTTAGTATGTGAACTATGGCGCCCTCTATAATAGTCGCTAAGTTCTTCACTTAAACTCTTGCAAGAGTCATCACTACTATAGGAGGCATGTTTTTCTCTTTTCATTTCTTTCATTATTTTTCTTCTTTCTTCCTTTCTTATTTTCTCTCTTTCATCTTGACTTATTTCTTCCACTTTTTTTTCCTTTTTCTTTTCTCTCTTGTTTTTCTTTCCACAACTTAAGGGATCTCAACTCATCTAATATCTTATACAAGGGGTCCTTAGGAGTAGAACCCTCACCATTAACACTAGATGAAGAATGAAGACTCATGTTGGTTCCTAAGTTGTGGTTCTTTCTTGTTGGGGGTTTGAAAACAAAAGGTAAAAGAAACTATGGATGAAACTAGCCAAAATAAACACTAAAAGAGGTGTGAAAGATAAGGTAAAAAATAATTGGGAAAAGGCAAGCTATATAGGCAAGCTATATAAGCAAGAAATTAAAGTGCAAGAAATGTAAACTAGGCGAATCCTAAGAGTGTTTGGATGACCACATTTAAGGTTCCCAACAAAACACTCACAATCCTAAGGGAAAATTGCCTAAAATTATTACACACCAATGTAATTAGGGTGACCTATTGGAGGCTCCCAACTTACTTCCAATGAAAGGCCTTTTTGTTAAAAAATTTGAAAGCAATGAAAGTAAGTAAAATGTCAATTACAAAATTACAAAAAGGTCCTCAATTTTGGTGGTTGTTCTCTCTTTGGTGATTCACTCAATTTGGAGTGCTTCTTAGTCCAATATGTGGAAGCAATGCTTTCCAAGATTATTTCTATGATGCCAAAGACTTAAGTCAAGGATCAAGAGTCAAGCAAGTTTCAAGAATCAAAGAGTCATTCAATCAAGATCAAGATTTAAGAATCAAGAGAAGACTCAATCAAGATAAGTATTAAAAGAGTTTTTGAAAAACTATTGAATAGAACAATTTTGTTCAAAAGAATTTTTTCAAAAGAAAAATTTTACCAAAGAGTTTTACTCTCTTGTAATCGATTACCAGAAGGCAGTAATCGATTACCAATAGCCAACATTGTTTTCAAACTGATTTACAAAGTTGTAATCGATTACCATAATCATGTAATTGATTACCAATGTTTTTAAACATTAGATTTCAAATTTCAAGAGTCACAACTTGTGATAAAACATTTTCAAATCATTTCAAACTTGTGTAATCAATTACACCATACTTGTAATCGATTACCAGTGTTTCTAAACATTTTGATTTTCAAATTTAAACATGAAGAGTCACATCTGTTGATGTGTAATCGATTACACTATGATGGTAATCGATTACCAATGACTTACTTTGAAAAATAAATTACCAAAAGTCACAATTCTTAAAGTGACTTGTTTCTGAAGATTTTTCAAAAGTCACAACTTTTAAAGTGACGAGTTTTCAAAAGAGTCACAACTTTTAAGTGACTAGTTTTCAAAAAGAGTCACAACTTTTAAGTGACTAGTTTTCACAAAAGTCACAACTCTTGAAGTGACTAGTTTTGAAGAAATTGCCAAGAGCCACAAATTTTAACTTGTGTCATCAAATGACTATAAATATGTGACCATGGCACGAATTTCAAAAAATGCATAACAAACTTCTTTCATTCATTTCTCTTCATCTTTCAAAAAGTTTTTGTTCAATACTTTCTCTTTCAAGAAAAGTTCATTGACCAAAAACTTGTGCTATTCTTTTTCTTCTTCCCTTCTCCCTTTTGACAAAGATTTCAAAGGACTAACTGTCTAAGATATCTTCTGTTTCTTACAAAAGATTTCAAAGGACTAACCTCCTGAGATATCTTTTTCCCTTTCGCTTTATACAAAAGATTTCAAAGGACTAACCGCCTGAGATATCTTTTGTATCCCCCTTACAGAGAATTCAAAGGACTAACTGCCTATGAATTCTTTGTCTTAACACATTGGAGGGTACATCCTTTGTGGTACAAGTAGAGGGTACATCTACTTGGGTTGTAATAATGAGAACACGAGAGGGTACATCTCTTGTGGATCAGTTCAAGTGGAGGGTACATCCACTTGGTTGTTCAGAGAGAACAAGGGAGGGTACATCCCTTGTGGATCTTTGCTTGTAAAGGATTTTACAAGGTTATTGGAAATCTCAAGAACCGGTGGTTGCTTGGGGACTGGATGTAGGCACGAGTTATTGTCGAACCAGTATAAATCTTGTGTTTGTTTTCTTCTTCCCTACACTCTTTACTTTTCCGTTGTGTACTTTTTATTTCCGCTTTACTTTTGTCTAAGTTATTGTTTCTGTTCTTTACTTTCTCATAACTTAGTAGTAAAGCCTAATTGAATCTAGTAACATTAAGAAGGATAATTTTTTTAATTAGTCAAGACACGTTCATAATTAATTCAACCCCCCCTTCTTAATTATTCCAAGGCCACTTGATCCAACACAATAGCTCTTAAGGTGGTTGGCCCCTTGCTTCTTGACTCAAATTATTCAAGGGATGACACCAATCCTCCTTTCGAATTCCCTATATAGCAACTCACAAACAAGGAAACAAAGTGACAAGCAATAACCAAAGACAAAAAAACAATGAAATGAAAGCTAAACCAATAGATTTTTAACAAGACTAATTTCAAGGATTATTCAACAATTAAAGAAATGAAAAGCACATAAAAGAAAGCTAGGACTCAAAGAGAAACCTAGAATGCACTAGAGTAGAGAACAAAAAACTAAAAAAAAATAAGACTCAAGAAACCTCTATTTTTGGCACTTGCTTTCACACTAATTTTCAATTGAAATTTCAGAACTAAGATTGATATAAAATAGACACCAATTATAGAACAAATTTCAAGCCAAAACAACAAGCACACTTCCCTTTCACTTTTTTTTCCTGGACACTGATTTTCCTGTCAACTTGTGTGATTTTTATTATTTTTTTCTTTTATGAAAATCACTTGGTTCTTTTTTTATAATTTTGTTCCAGATGTCTATAAAATTCAGTAAACGTTTTAGCTCAAAATTCACAGTGAACAATTGCCAATTATTTTTACAAGTTCGTATGTTTAAGCTGCCAGCACCTGCGATTTCAACCTAGAAATCAAGAGTAGTGTTTATATCGTTTAAGGCCTTGATAATTACAATTTGTGTTTGCTTATGCTCAAATTTCTTGAATACCACAATTCAAGAGAGTTTAAGACTTATTTTGATTCACAAATCCAGCCATAACTCAGCACCACAACTCAATTTCTTCATACGCATCATATAGGAAACTTGGAAAACAAAACAAAGTTCAACAACAAGACTACTTCTAGGAATTGATTTAGAACATATTATGATCTAAATAACATGCATGAATTAGACTCAAAATTCAAAACATAGGCTAAGAATGACAAGAATACATGAAAAAATGTATCTAGAATTCAATCAACAAAATCAAAATTCAACACAAACTTAGAACATAATGTGACAATTATTATGACTAAACATGACTCTAAGACAACATGGATTAAGTGATTTAGACTTAGATTTTTGTGTTTTTTTTCTAATCAATATTTTGGAAGAAAATTTAGATCTAAAGTTTAAGCACAAGAAGATTATGACTGGAAATTGATAGAACCTAAAATCAACACAAAAACATGATTCAAGAGTAGATCTATAAAATTCAAACCATAGAAATGCAATATCAAGTGTAGATCTAAGATTTAATCGGTTTATTTTTTTGAATCTACTCTAAATAGCACCAAACCACAAGACAATGGAGGATATACATGGAGAATAAGATGAAGAATAAGGAATTAAAGTGAATTGACTGAACAAAATGATAAAGGAAGCAAAAGAACATCACCTAGATGAAGATGCTCTTGATACCACATGATGTAGCTCCATGTGGAGCTTGTAGGCCTTAGATCTTCTCCACCAATGGAGTCCTTTGCTTCTTGAATTTCAATGGCAGTGGAATGGAGAAGAAGAAGAGTTAATTGGAGATGCAACTTCAAGGAGAAGATGAGTCAAGAAGAAACTCACCACCATAGGAAGAAATGGATAAGAGCTTGAAGGTAGGAGAAGAAGAATGGAGGGAGAAGGAGCACAAAATTTTGTGCTTCAAAAGAGGTCTGAACTTTGAAGTGTAATTCTCAAATGATAAAAGTTGAAAAAATGCACACACATGGCCTCTATTTATAGCCTGAGTGTCACACAAGATTGGAGGGAAATTTGAATTTCTATTCAAATTTCAATTGAATTTGTGGAGCCAAATTTTGGAGCCAAAATTTCACTAATTATGATTAGTTAATTTTAGCTATGGTTCAGCCCACTAATCCAAGATCAAGTCCAAGATTCTCCACTAAGTGTGCTTTGGTGTCATGAGGCATGTAAAGCATGAAGGACATGCACAAAGTGTGACTATATGATGTGGGAATGGGGTGTAGCAAGCAAATGCTCTCCTCCCCCTCTAAAATTTAATTGGATTGGGCTTCTCCTAATTCAATTAAATTTATTTCCCAGCACACACATCAAATATTCACCTAAAGCATGCGAAATTACAAAACTACCCCTAATACAAAAACTAGTCTAGGTGCCCTAAAATACAAGGGCTGAAAAATGCTACATTTTTAGGGTACCCTACCTACATTATGGAGCCCTAAATAGAAGGCCCAAAAATAATGAAATCCTAATGTAATATGTAGAAAGATAAGTGGGCTCATACTTAGCCCATGGGCCCGAAATCTACCGTAAGGCTCTTGAGAACCCTAGGGCCTTCTCTTGCGTCTCTGGCCCAATCTTCTTAGAGTCTTCTATCCAATGCCCTTGGGGGCTAGGATTGCATCACATACAACCTCACTCTAAGGAGAAGAGTTAACTAAGTTAATGCTAGGATGTTGTAACTTGTAACTGCAATGAGATAAATATGAACTGAGGAATAACTGTATGTGAATTAGCATGTCTTCATTCTATATGGTGTACTTGTTTGGTGTATAGATGGTCAATGGTATTTTATATCATTTTGATTGGTTGAATCACTGTAAATTTGATTTTGATTTTGATTATGATTTTTTTCCTTTGTAATGTTTATGATATGTTGTTGAGTTCAGGCCATATGGATAATATGGATTTGGGGTTTAGTTGTTCATTTTCTTGTTATTTGTGTTAAAAAAATTTAGAAAGGGATAAATCAACTGAAATTAAACATTAAATAGAGATAAGATGAAGATGTAGCTCAATTGGAGCTTGTAGGCCTTGGATCTTCTTCATCAATGGAGTCCTTTGCTTCTTGAATTTTAATGGCACCAGAATGGAGAAGAAGAAGAGTTAAGAGGAGATGCCACTTCAAGGAGAAGATGAGTCAAGAAGAAGCTCACCACCATAGGAAGCCATGGATAAGAGCTTGGAGGTAGAAGAAGAAGAATGGAGGGAGAAGGAGAGAGGGAGCACGAAATTTGTGCCTCAAAAGAGGTTTGAACTTTGAAGTATAATTCTCAAATGATCAAAGTTGGAAAAATGCATACACATAGCCTCTATTTATAGCCTAAGTGTCACACAAAATTGGAGGGAAATTTGAATTTCTATTCAAATTTCACTTGAATTTGAAATTGAATTTGTGGAGCCAAATTTTGGATCCAAAATTTCACTAATAATGATTAGTAAATTTCAGATATGGTTCAGCCTTCTAATCCAAGATCAAGTCCAAGATTCTCCACTAAGTGTGCTTAGGTATCATGAAGCATGTAAAGCATGAAGGACATGCACAAAGTGTGACTATATGATGTGGCAATGGGGTGTAGCAAGCAAATGCTCACCTCCCCCTCTAAAATTTAATTGGATTGGGCTTCTCCCAATTCAATTAAATTTATTTCCCAACACACACATCAAATATTCACTTAATGCATGTTAAATTACAAAACTACCCCTAATACAAAAACTTGTCTTGGTGCCCTAAAATACAAGGGCTGAAAAATCCTATATTTCTAGGGTACCCTACCTACATTATGGAGCCCTAAATACAAGGACAAAAAATAAGTGGGTTCATACGTAGCCCATGGGCCCGAAATCTACCTTAAGGCTCATGAGAACCCTAGGGCCTTCTCTTGCATCTTTGGCCCAATCTACTTGGAGTCTTCTATCCAATGCCCTTGCAGGGTAGGATTGCATCAAGACAAGTGTTGTTCACCTAAGGATCCACTTGAGAAAAATGAAAAATGTTTCTCCCATAATTAGCTTATGCATAAGTTAAAATCAACTTTTAGAAGAGTTAATAAAAGAGAATTTTTACATATTTGCTTATAAGCTAATTTTAACATACAAAAAAATTATTTTAGTTTTTCCTTATTTTTTTGTCTTTCAGAAGTGGGTGCATTTTTTTGTTAATCTTGTAGCTGGCATTATTTAGTGGGATAAAATTTTATTGGTTGTTTTTTCAGTGATCATGAAGTTGTTGCTTAAGAGTTCTTAGTTAAAGATGTTTAATCTTCAATGTAATTTGTTGGCCCTTTTTCATTTTTTTGTTTGCATTGTGATCACGACATTCATTGTTGGATGTTATACTGATCACCATCCCAAGTACATTTGTTTTTCATAAAGTTTTGATGTTGTTGTTTGTTACCAATGCTTTTATTACTTGTAGGTTGTGATTAATGTGTATTTATTTATATACAAGTTATGTTCATGATGAGTGAACCTTAAATTCCCGTTTGAGATTGAATACAATGATTCTTGTAGACAGTTTACATTAATCTTTGTATTTAATCTTAAGTCATACTTTTATAGTACATTCATGCGTAAAGGTTAAGTTTATTTTCTTAAATTTGATGAAATTTCGGTACAATGCATTTCTCTTTGTTCTCTGAATGCATACTTGATTGCTGTGGAATTAACCTTACCACTTTCAAGTTGTATACTTGGAGACCAATGAGAAATGCTGCCAAAATTTGGTCAAATTTAAGAAAAGAGACTTAACATTGACGTATGAATTTACTATAAATTATGTCTTCCTGAATGGGATAGGGCCACACCTTTAACGAAAAAGTAAGATTTTCATTCATTAAAAAACTATGAGTATCACAAAGTTAATAATTAGATGGATCGAAGTTGGATGAATGCAAGTGGCATGAGTCCTGCGTATGAGGAAGGTGTGGAACAGTTCTTGGAATTCACCTCCGAAAGAAGTTCACCGGATGAGGATGGAAAATATTTTTGTCCTTGTATAAACTGTTTGAACGAGAGATGACAACTACTAGACGACATACGAAAACATCTATTGTGTGATGGGATTAAGAAGAATTATATGACATGGATATAGCATGGTGAATTGATAGACATGCAGAGTGAGTCCCAATCTGAACTGGTTGATGTAAAAATGGGAGATCGCTTAGACGAAATGAGCGAAATGATTTGTGATGTTGGACAAGAATATTTTCAGCAAGAACATACCCTTATGTATGATACATTGCAAAGTGATTTGAAGAAGCCTTTGTATCCAGGGTGCAAGAAGTGTTTGACGTTGTTGTCAATAGTGTTAAGTCTGGTTAATGTCAAGGCCAAATATGGGTGAAGTGACAAAAGCTTCACTTCACTTCCTCAAGTGGTGTAGGATATGCATCCAGAGGAAAACACGCTTCCAAAAAGTTACTATCAGGCGAAGAAAATATTGTGTCCCATGGGTATAGAGTGCCAGAAGATTCATGCACGCCCTAATGATTGCATACTATACAAAAATGAGTTTGAAGAAATGCACAACTGCCCTAGGTGTGGGGTATCACGGTACAGAGTGAAGGATGATGATGATGTAGCAATGACGAAAGCACTAAGAAAGGCCCCCCAGTGAAGGTGTTATGGTATCTTCCGACGATTGAAAGCACTAAGATAGTGCATCGATACCGTTAACTGGTGAACAAGTTCTTGAGTGGGTTGATGGCATCAATACTGTATTTGAAAAGACACAAAAGAAGGAAAATAATAAAACTTCCATATGGAAGAAGAGGTTGATATTGTTTGATCTTCCATAGTGGCCTGATCTAGATGTCAGACATTGTATTGATGTTATGCACGTCGAGAAAAATGTCTGCGATAGTGTCATTGGCATGCTTCTTGACATTCAAGGCAAGACAAAGAATGGTTTGAATACTCGCCAAGATCTAGTTGAGATGGATATACGAGACCAGTTACATCCAAGGTCTGATGGTAACAAAACATACTTGCCTCCAACTTGTCATACTTTGTCCAGAAAGGAAAAGATAAGTTTTTTTTAGAGTTTGCACTATGCCAAAGTGCCATAGGGATACTCTTCAAATATTAAGAGCCTTGTGCAGTTGAAGGATCTCAAGTTAGTAGGCATAAAGTCTCATGATTGCCACATCTTGAAGCAACAACTGTTAGTTATAGCGATACGAGACATTTTGCCTAAGAAAGTCTGGCGTGCCATAACTCGCTAGTGTTTTTTCTTCAATGTCGTATGTAGCAAAGTCGTTGATCCTCTCAAATTACATGAGCTGGAAAGTAAGGCTGCTATTATCTTGTGTCAGTTGGAGATGTATTTTCCTCCTTTGTTTTTCAACATCATGGTTCACTTAATTGTTCATCTGGTGAGGGAAATTAAATGTTACAGTCCTGTTTATTTGTGGTGGATGTACCCGGTTGAGCGATACCTGAAGATCTTAAAAGAGTATACAAAGAATCTACACCGTCCTGAAGCATCTATTGTTGAAAGGTACATTGTGAAAGAAGCTATTGAGCTTTGTTCCGAGTACATGGAAAAGGAAAAACTTGCTGGGGTTTTAGAGTCTCAGCATGATGAGAGAGTGGGAGATAAGGGTTCAAAAGGAATGCATGTTATCACTCCAAGTCTAGAAGAATTACAATAGGCTCATTTGTATATACTGAATAATAGTAATGAAGTTCTGTCATACATAGTTCTTGATGAAACTTTAGTCAAGGAAAGTAACCAAAAAATGACCAAGAATAGGGTTTTGAAATATTATAACAAGACTTTTCTAAATTGGTTTAAAGATATAATCTTCGGTGACCATAATGCATCTGAAACATTAAGGAAGTTAAATGTGGGTTGTATGTCGATGACAGTCCTCCTCGACTGGTTGCTCTTGGAAGAGTTTATGAGGGGTCCACGAGTGTCCACAATGTTCCTTTGGGCAATGATCAAGTGAAGGTCGGTGTTGAGGAAGTCCTAGAAGCTGATGCTCGCATTCCTATACCCACTCAAGAGGTTCAGTTAGTGGGGAAGGCACTTAACACCTTCCTTGCTTGGTCGACACATCTTGTAAAGCCTTTTTTAGAATAATATTTCATTTTTTAAATAATTATTAATAAAGGATTTGTTACAATCAAGTTTTGATTGTCATTCGCTTAATGTTTATTAACTGTGTAGGATAAACAGGTAGGTGAGGGACAGGCGAAACCTATAGATATGTCAGATCCAGACGTTGATCCCCTCTACCTGATGACATTGACCATCCCACAGCTTTTCCTCAAGCCGTTGTAGGTGTCGTGGGAGGCTAGCTTGTTTGGGGTTTATAATGATAACTTTCCATTGTACATAAAGCATGAAGATCTTTTTGAAATAGCTCACGATGGTCAATGTCTGAGCATTTCTGTTATACAATTGTGGATTATGTAACTCACTTTACGTTATTGTATATTACCTAACTGATTGTTTTATATTCATGCATAATTTACTATATTTTAAAAACAATAGGCATATGACTAAGACAACTATGCGAGCGGGGAATGCCGATATGTATGGATTCCTCAAGAAATGGAATCACAATTTGAATCAAAAGATTATATTAAGAAATGGATGCATAATTCACAAAGAGATGTGTACCTAGGAGCCTACTTGAATGGGTAAGTTAAATTGAACAAATCAATTTAAATCATGTATGCTTTATAATAACTTAATGTTCTCCTATGCAGTGCACATTGACAAATGCTTGTCATTTTGCCTAAGGACAATGTTGTCATTTGGTTTTGTTCCTTGCACAATAGGCCTGACAACTACTTGAAAGAAATTATTAACAGATCAATTGTATTTTGTAATACATTTATTTTGTGATTACAATTTGACATCAATATTTTTATTGTATAATACACATACATGTTTCTCTTAATCAGTGCTTTGAAGAGATTCAACGACAGTCAAGCAAGTATATCCAAGGCTGCTGCTAGATGGATCGTAGTTAAAGTAAGTCATTTAAATAATATTTCATGTCTTACAAATTAAATTTTATTATGCTTAGGTTAACTTTGAATATCTAAATATCCTATTCAATTTAGTGTAATAAGCAAAGAGGAAGCACTGGGTGTGGGTACTACGTAATGCATTGGATGTCAATAATAGTCCTAGGAGGTTTCAAGAATAACTGGGAAATGATAATTGTTTACTTCAAAACTAATTCAATTTCTTATAATTGTTATTATTTAAACACATTTATTAACTTATGTTTTATTATATCATGTAGTATTCTACTAGTCAAAGACCATTGGAACCAAAAAGAATGAAGGATATTTGCATTCAGTGGGCAAAATATTATTTGAAAGTTAAAAATCAAACACTAGGAGTTTAAGTGATTTTAGAATTGTAGAGTAGTTATTATGTTAATTTAGATTAGGTTACAAATGATTTTATGTATTGACTTTCAATTTTCTTATCATTCATTATAAATATTCAATTATGTGTTATGGACAAAATTTAAACTACTTGATAAAAACTATCTGGTCTGGTGTTTTGCTTTTCAATTTATAGGGGTAATCACAAAAACAAATAGGATATTAAAAAAATACAGAAAGCAACATCGATTTGTTAGAAAAACCGATGTTGTCATTCAGTAAAAAACAACACCGGATTTTTGAAAATCGATGTTGTTTTTGACTGACAACATCGGTTTTCAAAAAAACTAATGTGGATTTCTACCTATTTTATTTTATTTTGTTATTTTTCTATGATACGCATCAGTTTTGTACAAAAATGATGTTGTGTAATTTACTTAACATCAGTTTTGGAAAACCGATGTTAACGTTGATACTTCTAATGTTGGTAGTTTCAACGTCGGTTAATAACCGATGTTGAAGGTCCTTAATAAACGATGTTGAAGGTCCTTAATAACCGATGTTAAAAGTTTATTTTCTAGTAGTGTGTGAAGGTTACATTGAGCTTGTTCAAAGTCGGTTTGCCACTAGGGCACCTCTTGCTTCGGCCAGCTGCTTGGATTTATACCCGACTTATAATCTTTATGTTGTTTGCCATGTATTAGGTTGCATGCCACGTATTCATGTGGTGTGAGGTTCATATTTACCCTGGAAAAATTTCCCCTGACTCGATGTTGTCTTAAAGAGGCAAGGTCAGCTAATAAAGTGTGAGGTTCATAGTTACCTTGGAACAACCCTAAGTTGATGTTGTCTTAGAGAAGCAAGGTTGGCTTATTGAGTGTGAGGTTCATATTTACCTCAAAATAGTTGCTCCTAAGTTGATGTTATTTTAGAGAGACAATGTTAGCTTGTCAAGTATGAAGTTGGTTCTATTATTTCTTTGGGCCTTTGCCTTGACTCTCCCTACCAACACTCTTGTTGGTGGCATTAGGTTTCCTTTTTGACATTTATGTTACTTTCTTGGTTTAAATACATTTTTTGTCCCTGCAATTTAGCATTTTTTTTTATTTTCTTCCCTGGAAAAAAAACTGTTTTAGTCCTTGCAAAATGTGTTTGTTTTGTTTTTTGTCCTTAAAGCGCTTTGAACAATAAAAAAGGTGCTCTAAACAGTGAAAGAAATGCTATTTAAAGTGCTTTAAGGATAAAAAATAGAAAACACATTTTGCAATGACTAAACGAAAAAAAAATAGTAGGGATGAAAACAAAAAAAACACTAAATTGCAGTGACGAAAAATGTATTTAAACCTATTTTCTAATCTTTATTCCTTTGTGACTTTCGTGAGTGTTGGTTTAGTATAACTAACTCTACTTCATTTGATATTTCTACCTTTCTCTCCTCTCGAGGACTGCTCCCAAATTTTTGCTAACATGGAATGGATTTCGCATTTACCTTCCTCAATAGATGCTTACTTTTTCTAATTGGTTGTACCTGGCATTTTGTTTGCCTATAAATCCTTTGCATTCCTTTTGTTCTTTTTTCATCAAAAATACCTAGAATTTTTTGCACTTTTCTACCTTAAGGTTGAGGGTATTTTGGTGACTAATGACGATGGTGACTCAACTCCCTTTTTTTCTTTTCTGCTTCCTTTTTGTGTTGGAAACTACTTTTATTTCTTTCTTTTCTGTAGGTATTTTGTATGGCTAATGATAGACATGATTAGTTTTAGAGGCTTCACATTTTTGCATTTGTCCCTTCTGTTAAACTTTCTCATTTTTCCATCAGTCTTGAATAGTGTGAAATTTGTGGTGGACTAATTTGTTGTGCTTCTTATCTTGGGTGCCTTTTTCAATGGAGCCATCGCATCATAAGTCTTTATTGATGGTGTAGATTTCATGTTGGGGACACCTTTCCTAGGACATGGTATTGTTGTGGCCATGCAACACCATCATCCACACTTGTTTCTTGTTGTTGATGGAGTCCCCTTATCAAAGTGGATTGACATTCTTTGGTTCTTGCTTTGGATTTCTGTAGTTGTTTGACATAGGATATGTGTCTCAAGTCAATTTGAGGCAGTAGTTGTTACAGATAAGGAGAGCAACATGAAGAAGCTTTGGAGCTTGAAGAAGTTTTGTCTTTTTACATGCTCAACTCCTTAAGTGGCATCTGTATTTATTGTTGCATCTTAGTATCTATATTTTCATATGTACATCGTGCATCATCATGTAAAGGTAAGAATATTGTTTCTAAAGTTAAAAACTTCTTCAGTGCTGTCGCAACCTACCCTTCGATGGGAGGGCGAGGCGAGACTCGAGGGAGTGTCTTCCAAGAAAGGAGAACGCGCGGGAGTCGCCACCAACGTTTATTTGGGGAAAATGTTAAAAAAACCAAAAGGGGTTTGTGAATTTTAAGAATGAGGGTTCGGGAGTTGTTATGTGCGGGGAAGGTATTAGCACCCCATGCGTCCATCACAAGGGACGACAACCTTTAATCAAGTGTGCAAAATCATGACTTCAATATTTGTTTATTTTCCCTTTTTTTATGTTTTTTTCATCTTTTGGGGTCGACAAGAGCGTGGCCCTTGCTTCTACGTATCCTTAAGTGCAATGAGGAACTCAGACCTACGTAGTTCTTTTAAAAACAAGAAAGTTACATGTAGAGCTAATTTTAAACTTTTGAAAGGTTCATTTTAACCAATAAAACTAAAAGAGACCGTTAAGGCGTTGGACCTTGAACGGATTCAAGCAATTTTTGTGGATAAAAGCTTGGTTATGTGTTGATTTTAACTTTGGTTTTACTTATTTACTTTCAATCTCATTAAAAGATGACTTGTGAAGTAAACGATCAGTTGAAACTTTATTTTACAATCATAAAATGAGATTACGGCATAAACGATCGGTTGAAACTCAGTTTTTACAATGATAAAATGGGATTACGACACAAACGATCGGTGGAAACTTGCTTTACACAAAGAAATGAGATTACTGATGGTAGAAGAATGAGATGAAGATGTGAAAAGCAATAAAGGGGACCCCTAAGGGTGCATAGAGCGAATTCAAAACTTTAAAATAAAAGTTAACCAGTTGACAAACAAAGAACGGTGAAGAACGATGTAAGAATTGAACACGGTTGCGATTTGGAATCGCCTCAACCTCGTTTTTTTCTTCTTCTTTCTCCTTTTTCTCCTTAATTTCACTAAATCCTTCCAATGTTGAAATTTTGAACCCTTTCCTTCAGCCCCCTCATGCCTATATAAAGAAATGAGGGAAGAAGGTTGATCAGCAACTCGCCCACACGAGCTGTTGCTTCACCCCTAAGTCTTCTAGGGGCCCTGGCGAGCCAGAGGCTAGCCTGGGCGAGCCAGGGGTCTAAAAAAGCCTCCAAATGACCTTTTTGTCCTCCCTTTTGGGTATTTTCCGTATTTTTTCCGCAACATTGAAAAACCTTTGGGATTGCGTGACAACTGGTGTCAAGCAGCTCAATTCGGCTAGGCAGAATCAAAACTTTAGCAAATGATCATCCCTAGATGAAACTAGGGTCTGACAGTTGCCCCTCTTTACTTATCCTTTCATTGAAAATGAAAAGGTAAGTAAAGATAAAGACACTAATTTCATCCTAGCGATCTTGCCATTCGACCGACTACTAGCAGAAAACCCAAACAGTGAAACCTGCCAAAGAAAGAATGTAAGAGGTATCAGGTACATTAAACAAGACCTCGAAGTTTTGAAAAGTAAAGGAGACATTGAAGTCTCGACAAAAGACTCTGATAGTCTTTGAAAAGGCAAAGAGCCAAAGACATTGATAGTCTCCGCAAAATAACAGACTTTGATAGTCTTGGAAAATTAACGAAGACTGTGATAGTCTTGACAAAAGACATTCAAGTCTATGAAGAGTAAAGGCGGGTGACATTGATAGTCTCCGCAAGACAAAAGACTCTGATAGTCTTTGTAAAGTAAAGAAGAAGATGACCTAGATTGTCTCTGCAAGACAAAAGACTTTGATAGTCTTTGAAAAGTGAAGAAGCATATGACCTTGATTGTCTTTGCAAGACAAAAGACTCTGATAGTCTTTGAAAAATAAAGGGGCGGATGACTTTGATAGTCTCCGCAAGACAAAAAGACATTGATAGTCTTTGAAAATAAAGGCGGATGACCTTGATAGTCTCCGCAAGACAAAAGACTCTGATAGTCTTTGAATAGTGAAGAAGTAGATGACCTTGATTGTCTCTGCAAGACAAAAGACCCTAATAGTCTTTGAAAAATAAAGGGGCAAATGACTTTGATAGTCTCCACAAGACAAAAGACATTGAGAGTTTTTGAAAATAAAGGCGGATGACCTTGATAGTCTCCACAAGACAAAAGACTCTGATAGTCTTTGAAAAGTAAAGAAGCAGATGACCTTGATTGTCTCTACAAGACAAAAAACTCTGATAGTCTTTGAAAAATAAAGGGGTGGATGACTTTGATAGTTGTTTGTTGTCCGGCAAGTGCACCGGATCGCGCAAATAGTATAAAACGGTAAGAACCAATTATCGAACACTCGGGGAACTTGTTTTACTTGGTAAAGCTATGGTTCAGTATATAAGTGTCTTGTTGTAAAAGGTTTGTGTGGGGTATAGACACGTATTGTGAATGTATGTATACATGATTAAAAGATAAAATAGTAAGAAAAATTATCTATAGTTTATGAGACAATTTGTTTACATATGAAAAATATGAAATCTTCAACTGTCTCATATAAGCAATCATTGCAAAACCATAGGGGAGTAAACTATATGCAAATAGATATTTTTTCTTTGTTGTTGCTCCTAACCTACAGGCGATTGTCATCATAAAAAAGGAGGAGAATGTAAATCATGAAGATTTTGATGATGTCAAGAAGAATTAAGAATTTGCTTGAGAAAGGGGGAGAATGTAAATCATGCAAGCTTTGATGGTGTTGAGAAGAAATCACATGTTTGTCATCATCAAAAAGAGGGAGAATGTGAATATATGTATACATGATTTTGATGATGTCAAAAGAAGAATCAAACAAGGATCATTTTGCTTCAAGATTAATACAAGATTGTTTCAACAAACAAAGCCTAGATTCAAGATTTCTTCAAGATCAAGCCTTGCCTCACAATGAAAGGTTTCAAGTCATTCAAGGCACATGTAATCGATTACCAATGGTTTGAAAGTGTGTAATCGATTACACATCATATGTAATCGATTACCAGAGACTCTGAACGTTGGGAATCCAAATTTTAAATGAAGGGTCACAACTGTTCAAGAAAAACAACTGTGTAATCGATTACACTAATTCTGTAATCGATTACCAGAGAGGATTTTCAAGGAATATCGCCAACAGTCACATCTTATCATTTGAATTTTGAATGGCCATCAAAGGCCTATATATATGTGTGACTTGGGACGAAATTGAAGATAGAGTTTTGCTTGGCAAAAGTGTCTTATCCTCTCAAAAGACAATGAGAGAGATTCCAAAAGAACTTCATTGTTAAATGCTCTCTCAAAAGAAATCCTTGGCCAAACACTTGCAAAATCTATAAGGATTCCTACATGATCTTTATTGTAATATTCTTCTCTTGAAGAGAGAATTCTTCTTCCATTCTTCTTATTCAATGAGATTGGCTAAGAGATTGTGAGTCTCTTGTTGTAAAGCATCTGAACACAAGGGATGAGTTGTCCTTGTGTGGTTTAGACTTTGTAAAGGATTTTACAAAGATAGTGGAAATCTCAAGTGGGTTGCTTGAGTACTGGACGTAGGCACGGGAAGGGGCCTGTCGCAACCTACCCTTCGGCGGGAGGGCGACGCGAGACTCGCGGGATGCGTGTTCCACGAAAGGAATACGCGCGGAGTCGCCACCAACGTTTATTTGAGGAAAACGTCGGAAAAAACCGGAAAAGACGCGATCTACGAACTTTTTGGTGAAAGGTTCGGGAGTTGTATTTACGCACGGGGAAGGTATTAGCACCCCACACGTCCGTCCCAAGGGACGGCAGCCTTTAATCGAATGTGCAAACATGACTTTGATTTTTTATGTTCCCTTTTTATGTTCTTATATCCTTTATACCCTTTTTATATTTTTTCCTTTTTTGTGGTCGACAAGGGTGTTTCCCTTTGCTCCTACGTATTCCTCAATTTGGGATGAGAAAATCAGACCTACGTAGTTCTTTCGGAACAAAGTGTTTGGTTAAGTTGTTTTTGTCTTTTTTGCAAAATATGTTTTTATTGAACAAAAGGTCATTTAAGGTGTTGAACCATTAAACGGTCTTTTGATTTTGAAAGGGGAGAAACGTTAAGGCATTGGACCATTAACGATCTCTTGTTTTTGAAAGGAGAGAAACGTTAAGGCATTGGACCATTAACGATCTCTTGTTTTTGAAAGGAGAGAGACGTTAAGGCATTGGACCATTAACGATCTTTTGTTTTTGAAAGGAGAGAAACGTTAAGGCATTGGACCATTAACGATCTCTTGTGGTGGTCGACAAAAGCGGGGCTTTTGCTCCTACGTATCCTCAATGAGGAACTCAGACCTACGTAGTTCTTTCTTATCAAGTGATTCTTTTTTATTTTAAGAGGTGATCATTTTTAAGGCGTTGGACCTTAAAAATGATCCATTTTACTTAGTGAGAAATTGAAATGACAAACTTCAAAAGCCTATTTTTGTGGACGAGCTTGACTAGGCGAGTTGATTTTAGCCTTAGTTTCACTTTAGTTATTAATCAATTCGATTAAGAATGAGAAATCCCAAAGAGAAAACGTCCGATTGACTTTCCGCTTTATCTTACTAAAAAGATGTTTTTTTTGATTATTATATTATTTTTTACCTCTTTTTGATTTCCAACGTGGTTACGGCACGACCGAACGGTCGGAATTGATTTTAACCGAAGTTAATGGATAATACAATTCAAACGTTCGGTGGAAATTTATTTTATTTTTAAGTTAAGCGAGAAATGACTTAAGTAAAATGGCTTAAGCACGTCAACAGGGGGTATAAAAAGTAAACAAAACGAGAATAAAAATGCACGAAACACAATGTGGACCACCACGGGCACATAGAATGAATCGAAAAGCTTGGTTCGAGGTACTTACCCGTTGAAGATCGAAGAACGATGAAGAACGAATGAAGAACGTCGAAGAACGGTTGAAACCTTTGCGAGATTCCTCACGGAAAACGTTACGGAAACGTTTCGGAAGGGCCTCGGCTTAGGTTTTCTTCACGGAAACAATTTTTTCAAGCAAATTCGAAAGAGAGAGAAGTGCCTAAGGGGCTGGACCCCTTCCTTCTTCATTTCCTCCCCTATTTATAGCAAAATAGGGGAGGTGGTTGCCGCCCAGCTCGCCCAGGCGAGCTCAGCTCGCCCAGGCGAGCAGGGTTGCTTCCTCCAGAAGCAACCGCCTTCTGGAGGAATCTTCTGGAGGGCCCAAGTGGGCCTGGGTGCTATTTGCACCCCCATTTTTACTAAGTACACCCCCTCTGCTGTTTTTTGGTAATTCTTTTTTCGTAAAGTTACGGAAACTTACGAATTTCGTAACGATACTTGTTTTCTTTCCGTAATGTTACGGAACCTTGCGGATTACATAATCATCCCCTTTTTGACTTACGGAATGTTACGGAACCTCACTTAATTATGCAACGATGCTTCCATTTGATTTCCGATGTGTCACGGAAACTTACGGATTGTGCATCAACATTTTTTTGGTTTTTCGGCATGTCCTGGAATTTCATAAATTGCCTAATGATGGGTGCCAAGCACCTCACAAGGACCAAAGAATGGTCGCATGTCATCAAGCAAAGGTCCCCGGACGAAATTAGGGTATGACAGTTGCCCCTCTTTAATTGTCTTTTATTGGAGATAAAAGAAAAGTAAAGATAAGACACTAATTTCGTCCCTCTCGATTTGACGAGAGTCGCGGGTGACCATAAAATCTCCACATGCAAATGACTTGTTGTTCCCGGAGGAAAAAAAGGTGCAGAAGACTGTGCCAGCCCCTGCATGCTATCAAGCGTTCTGTCTTACAGATAGCAAAAGAATGGGTGCGAATAACCATAAGGTATCTCCGCGTATCATGGGTGCAGAATGACCAAACTTGGTCTCTGCTTGCCAACGGACACGACTGTGTCTGAATGGCAAAGGGGTGCGGATAACCGTAAGGTATCTCCGCGTATCATGGGTGCAGAATGACCAAACTTGGTCTCTGCGTGCCAACGGACACGACTGTGTCTGAATGGCAAAGGGGTGCGGATAACCGTAAGGTATCTCCGCGTATCATGTGTGCAGAATGACCAAACTTGGTCTCTGCTTGCCAACGGACACGACTGTGTCTGAATGGCAAAGGGGTGCGGATAACCGTAAGGTATCTCCGCGTATCATGTGTGCAGAATGACCAAACTTGGTCTCTGCTTGCCAACGGACACGACTGTGTCTGAATGGCAAAGGGGTGCGGATAACCGTAAGGTATCTCCGCGTATCATGTGTGCAGAATGACCAAACTTGGTCTCTGCGTGCCATCGGACACGACTGTGTCTGAATGGCAAAGGGGTGCGGATAACCGTAAGGTATCTCCGCGTATCATGTGTGCAGAATGACCAAACTTGGTCTCTGCGTGCCAACGGACACGACTGTGTCTGAATGGCAAAGGGGTGCGGATAACCGTAAGGTATCTCCGCGTATCATGTGTGCAGAATGACCAAACTTGGTCTCTGCGTGCCAACGGACACGACTGTGTCTGAATGGCAAAGGGGTGCGGATAACCGTAAGGTATCTCCGCGTATCATGTGTGCAGAATGACCAAACTTGGTCTCTGCGTGCCAACGGACACGACTGTGTCTGAATGGCAAAGGGGTGCGGATAACCGTAAGGTATCTCCGCGTATCATGTGTGCAGAATGACCAAACTTGGTCTCTGCGTGCCAACGGACACGACTGTGTCTGAATGGCAAAGGGGTGCGGATAACCGTAAGGTATCTCCGCATATCATGTGTGCAGAATGACCAAACTTGGTCTCTGCGTGCCAATGGACAGGACTGTGTCTGAATGGCAAAGGGGTGCGGATAACCGTAAGGTATCTCCGCGTATCATGTGTGCAGAATGACCAAACTTGGTCTCTGCGTGCCAACGGACACGACTGTGTCTGAATGGCAAAGGGGTGCGGATAACTGTAAGGTATCTCCGCGTATCATGTGTGCAGAATGACCAAACTTGGTCTCTGCGTGCCAACGGACACGACTGTGTCTGAATGGCAAGGGGTGCGGATAACCGTAAGGTATCTCCGCGTATCATGTGTGCAGAATGACCAAACTTGGTCTCTGCGTGCCAACGGACACGACTGTGTCTGAATGGCAAAGGGGTGCGGATAACCGTAAGGTATCTCCGCGTATCATGTGTGCAGAATGACCAAACTTGGTCTCTGCGTGCCAACGGACACGACTGTGTCTGAATGGCAAAGGGGTGCGGATAACCGTAAGGTATCTCCGCGTATCATGTGTGCAGAATGACCAAACTCGGTCTCTGCGTGCCAACGGACACGACTGTGTCTGAATGGCAAGGGGTGCGGATAACCGTAAGGTATCTCCGCGTATCATGTGTGCAGAATGACCAAACTTGGTCTCTGCGTGCCAACGGACACGACTGTGTCTGAATGGCAAAGGGGTGCGGATAACCGTAAGGTATCTCCGCGTATCATGTGTGCAGAATGACCAAACTTGGTCTCTGCGTGCCAACGGACACGACTGTGTCTGAATGGCAAAGGGGTGCGGATAACCGTAAGGTATCTCCGCGTATCATGTGTGCAGAATGACCAAACTTGGTCTCTGCGTGCCAACGGACACGACTGTGTCTGAATGGCAAAGGGGTGCGGATAACCGTAAGGTATCTCCGCGTATCATGTGTGCAGAATGACCAAACTTGGTCTCTGCGTGCCAACGGACACGACTGTGTCTGAATGGCAAGGGGTGCGGATAACCGTAAGGTATCTCCGCGTATCATGTGTGCAGAATGACCAAACTTGGTCTCTGCGTGCCTACGGACACGACTGTGTCTGAATGGCAAAGGGGTGCGGATAACCGTAAGGTATCTCCGCGTATCATGTGTGCAGAATGACCAAACTTGGTCTCTGCGTGCCAACGGACACGACTGTGTCTGAATGGCAAAGGGGTGCGGATAACCGTAAGGTATCTCCGCGTATCATGTGTGCAGAATGACCAAACTTGGTCTCTGCGTGCCAACGGACACGACTGTGTCTGAATGGCAAAGGGGTGCGGATAACCGTAAGGTATCTCCGCGTATCATGTGTGCAGAATGACCAAACTTGGTCTCTGCATGCCATCGGACACGACTGTGTCTGAATGGCAAAGGGGTGCGGATAACCGTAAGGTATCTCCGCGTATCATGTGTGCAGAATGACCAAACTTGGTCTCTGCGTGCCAACGGACACGACTGTGTCTGAATGGCAAAGGGGTGCGGATAACCGTAAGGTATCTCCGCGTATCATGTGTGCAGAATGACCAAACTTGGTCTCTGCGTGCCAACGGACACGACTGTGTCTGAATGGCAAAGGGGTGCGGATAACCGTAAGGTATCTCCGCGTATCATGTGTGCAGAATGACCAAACTTGGTCTCTGCGTGCCAACGGACACGACTGTGTCTGAATGGCAAAGGGGTGCGGATAACCGTAAGGTATCTCCGCGTATCATGTGTGCAGAATGACCAAACTTGGTCTCTGCTTGTCATCGGGCCCGCCGCCTCTGGATGACAAAAGGGTGCGAATAACCATAAGGTATCTCCGCGTATCATGGGTGCAGAATGACCAAACTTGGTCTCTGCTTGTCATCGGGCCCGCCGCCTCTGGATGACAAAAGGGTGCGAATAACCATAAGGTATCTCCGCGGGCTACCAGCTCTTGAGTCATGGCGACAAAAGGCGGTGTGGTCGACAAAAGCGAGGCTCTTGCTCCTACGTATCCTCCAATGAGGAATTCAGACCTACGTAGTTCTGGATAACTTGTGAGACTTGGAAAGTCTCCATCGGAAAATGCTGACATCTCCGGAAAGGGCGCAGATGACCATATTGGTCTCTGCTCGTGAATCACACTTGGGGTCACTGAATGACGAGTTGCGGATAACCGTAAGGTGTCTCCGCGGGCTACCAGCTCTTGAGTCATGGCGACAAAAGGCGGTGTGGTCGACAAAAGCGAGGCTCTTGCTCCTACGTATCCTCCAATGAGGAACTCTGACCTACGTAGTTCTGGATAACTTGTGAGACTTGAAAAAGTCTCGTTGTTTTCTCCACTAAAATGCAAACATGCTTTAGCAAAGAGACAAATATTCCAACAGATTTAGAGCAGCATATGCTTTTTTGAGTGACAAACAATGCGCCTACCAGGGAAGGAGAGTCTGCTGATGGGATCCCCCATAACCATAAATGAGATCTTGGATGTTAGCATTTCGTTTCTAAATGACCATTTAGAGGAAACACTGGGCTCGCCAAAAATAGAAGAAATCTACTCAAAGTGTATCAATCTCGCACAGGTAAGTGTTTCATCCTAATTCCGAACCATAGATATGTCATGACTTGACTTTGCAAATTATTTCCTATCAAATCAAAAATTACATGCGTGATCATGGATCAAATAGGACTTCCCTTGGGAATGGGTTCTTTTGGGGAGTTTTTCGGCTTTTGTGTGTTTTTGGCTTTTGATTTTTCTGGCTTTTTTCTTTTTCTATTTTTGTTTAGTGCGGGGCGAGAAAAAGGGTCGCTAGCGCACGGGATTCTGGTTGGTAATCAAAGGGAGAAGACTATTTTAGGTTGTGGTTCTCTTTCCTTCTTTTTCGTTCATTTGGTGACAATTCTGTATTGCTCAGATATTGTCCAGTCCAAAGACCTCTCTGCATATTTCTTTTAGCTTCTTCGATCAAGAACTTTCTTTCCTTCTTTTTTACTTTCTCCCATTCTTTGGTTGGGAATTTTCTTTCTTTTCTTTTTGCTTTCTCCCACTCTTTGATTGGGGAATTTTCCTTTCTTTTCTTTTTTTGCTTTCTCTTTGATTGGAAATTTTCCTTCTCTTCCTTTTTGCTTCCGAGGGTAAGGATTATGGTGAGTCAGGATTTTGGCTCAAAGCTTGTAGAATGGCTAGACATGATACATGTCAGGGCTTGGTTTGGTTCAAGGGTAAAAGGGATGCCCCACATTATTTCCATGACACAAATGCAAAAATGATGATTTGGAAACTTTATGCAAAACTGGTCATGCATGCATCTATGCGGACACTCAAATGTCAAATTTTTATGGTCATGTGATGCTAGGGCTCGGGATTCATTTCCTCTATTTTAATCAACCCAATGTTTCCAAAATATGTTCTTTTATCAATTTGTACATTCATCCGAGTCCATTTTGGGCGTCTGGGAAAATCTTCACAGCATTCACCCTTCAGGTGTAGACACATTTTCCAAAAACTAGTTATGATCAGTGAATTTTTTTCAAAGAAAAGTTGGAAATCGTCTCTTTTCAAAAGCATGTTGGTTTTTCAGCTTGACAACTTATTATTTTTTTTTTTTTTTTTTTTTTTTTTTATCATTTTCATTTGTTTATTTCTTTTTCTTGTTTGTTTTTTTTTTCTTTTCTTTTTTTTTTTTTTTCTTTTCATGAGGTATTTTGCTACCTAAACATGTGTATATTTTTGTGAGGTATTTTTGCTATATACATGCATATCCAAGGTATCTTGCTACCTAAACATACATATATATGTTTTGTAAGGTATCTTTTTGCTACATACATGCATATCCAAGGTATCTTGCTACCTAAACATACATATATATATTTTGTGAGGTATCTTTTTGCTACATACATGCATATCTAAGGTATCTTGCTACCTAAACATACATATATATATCTTGTGAAGTGTGTTTTTGTTTACATACATGCATATCTAAGGTATCTTTCTACCTAAACATACATATATATATTTTGTGAGGTATGACTACCTTCCGAGCTTGTGCTCGTTTTAAATTCCTAGGATCATGAGCAACTAGGTGTGTCTTACTATGAAAAGTGAACAAATAACAAGCATAGATTCAAAAGGTACTAGGTTGCCTCCTAGTAGCGCTTCTTTAACGTCTTTAGCTGGACGCCTTATGACTTGTCGGTCACTGACCTAGTACTTTGCTTACCTTTGGCTTTGGACTTGGTTGCCTATTGGTCGGCCATGTGTCGTAAGCAACGCTCTAACCTTTTT